>NC_135736.1:32520434-32825760 GCF_041903045.1 Epinephelus lanceolatus
GTACATTAGAGTGTATTAGAGAAAATGCTGTTTTGTTACATTATGTGGAAGGTTATCAAGTGAAGATTACGGTAACAATTTCATTACGCACAACATTTCATGACTTTTCCTGAACAAATTCTATGACTGGAAACCTGGAAAAATTAGATGTTGATGTTAGGTGGCTAATGTTAGGTGCCACGCAATACTGGCTGGTAGATTATTTGATTCATCACAAACAACCTTGATATATTGAAATTGATGGGTACAGATTCAGATTCAGGCAATTCAATTAATCTCACTGGCAACAGCTTGCCTTGCACACATACTATAACATAACATTAACACACATAAATTGATGGGTAATAAAATAAATAAATTAAAAAAAACCCAAAACTTAAAAATATGCCAAGGAGTTCAGTGGAATAAAGGAATCTATAAATAATATAAAATTAAAATATATTAAATAACACAATAAAAACAAATATTTACAGAGAATTGAAAAGACAAATTGCAGAGGGAATAAAAGATTTTGATTACCAGTTAGTTTTACAAGCAGGTAAAGCAAAATGACGCCCTGATGGCAACAGAGAAAATTTGCCTGCAAGAACATCCAGACGAAACTAAAGTAGTTGTGGCTTTTTGGAGGATTTGTTGATTGCAAAAAACTCACTCTTGTGATCTTACAGCAGATTTTAACATTGCTATTTAGTGTGAAGCTGTGACTCAACGATTAGACAATAATCTGTGGACAGTTTCTGTCAAGGCTGGTTTTACTACTTCCCACATCCACTACTAGACACCACTTGTAACAAGAGGAAACACACAGCAGGACTGCATTTTAAAGAGCAAGCCTCTGAAATGTAACAAAATGTCAGCCGTATTGCTTTTATCTGTGTACATGTGTGTTTGCACAGTCTGTCTCTGCACAATAATCTTACGTTTATTTTGTGTCTTTGAAGACGTATCATGTTTGAACAGGGCCTCGTGGTGAATGAAACTGCTTAATGTTATTCTTTTTAAGTTTTGGCGCTTATTTTATTCCTCTCATTTTATTTCAAAAGGGAAAAAAGCAGAGTTGTAAGCATCATGTAATGAAGAAAATACAGAGCATTACTCCACAATGCTTAATAATTGGAAAAAGCAATGGAAGCACAAGTAATTTCTGGTGTCTTATGAAATAAAACACTGGAATGTAATTGAGTCATATATGAGCATCTGATTAATAATCATTTTTATTTCCTCTCTGCTGGCTACAAAGCACTGTCTCGCTAATTAAGATTAGTGGGTTAGCCAGCTAACTTCAGCACAGGCTTGTTGATCTCGTGAAGACGGCTCACTCCTAGCTGGGACTATATCACCATGGTAAGCTACGCTGGATGGCTTACCTGCTGCAGAGCAGCATATGAGACCAAACATGTACATGTGTAAAGTCATCATTCCTACATGATGCTGACATTTAAAAAGCGCTGCATTCACAGAGCTGTCACAGCCGTCCTTGTGAAGAGCACTGAGAGGTTTTCTATTTATAGGCTGAGAGAATGTTGCCTCTTCATGATGATTAATTATATTAGAGATATTACAGATATAATTAATATCTTACACAAGATGAGTGCTCACACTGACTACAAAGCAAGACATCTACCAAACAGGTTGCTAGTAGACCATGGCAATACTGAATTAAATGAACTGTATGCTGGCATAGGCTGAACCACAGAACCAGACCAATCTGTGAGCTCATGTTTTATTTATTCTGGTAGATATGTCCCATCCCCCTCCCATTCACACAGATTTCCAGCCAATCTGGCTTGACGTGCATGTAGCCGTCTGTTGTTGATGTTCTGGGACACCGTATCCACGTCAGTCTGTTACATACATTGTGTCTTTTCAAAATACACCTCCATTTTTACAGGAAATGTACAGTTGGCATACAGTCTCTTAAAATAGATACAGTAAATGTAACATGTTGGTACAACACCAGAAAAAACAACAGGGTTTGGCTTTACATTTAACATGGACCTCCCTGGTGGAAGTGGGTGATTGTTGGACCAATCCATCACCCCTCCCACCTGCCCTACTCCGAACTTTTGCCCCCTTAACTGATGTTATTATCTGGCTGTCTTCCCCCTGACGCCATAACACACTGACAGTGCCCAGCCATGTATACTGCCAATGTGAAAGGACAGATTTTTTTGCCTGTGTCTGATGCGAAAGTCACAGCCCAAGCGCCAGTATTTGCCGACTTCGGAATGAGAATGCATTAACCTATCTTAGTAAAGAGGAGCGCCGAGGCATTTTGACAACAACCAAGATGGTCACTGCTGATGTGGAACTTTCTGTTGTAGTACTATTTCCAAATTAAGATGACAAAAACAGAATGATAATGCACTGGTTAGCACTGTCGCCTCACAGCAAGAGGGTTCCTGGTTCAAACCCAGGGTGGAGGAGCCCTTATGTGGGGAGCTTGCATGTTCTCCCTGTGATAGCGTGGCTTTTCTCCAGGTACTCCAGCTTCCTCCCACAGTCCAAAGAAATGCAGGTTAAATGGTGACTTTAAATTGCCCGTGAATGTGGTGTGAATGTGAGTGTGAATGGTTGGTCTGTCTCTATGTGTCAGCCCTGTGACAGTCTGGTGACCTGTCCAGGGTGTACCCTGCCTCTCGGCCAATGTCAGCTGGGATAGGCATTAACACTCGTTCACAGACATATCGATGCTACACCATCACTGTCTGTTTACATTTGTCCATCGCTCAGTGCTAAATCACATATTTCATTGCTCTGACTGGTTGCAGGTCTACCAATTGCGTCCCTAGGAATTTTCAGACTATGAGCTTTGATACCATCCCTTGGAATCTAAAATTAACCAAGAGCTTCTAGACTAAGTTGCATTAGTGATTTGCTTTGGCAATGTCTGGCTAGCATAGGCTAGTCATAGTGATGAATAATCTTATTAGTATTCCCAACAGTCATTGATCCGTTGCCCTCATATTCTATCACCGCAGAACATGATACAGCTCTGTGAAAAAAAAACCCATCTTCTAATGGACTCAATGAGATGAGGACTGTATAAAAAGAATGGGGAAAAGCCTCCATAGCCACTGAGATTTAGCTCCTATTAATTAATTGGCACAACGTTGTGGTCATACATAGCTTCATTAAGCTTTTTTTTTAAGCCTTTGTATTTATCCTCAGCAGCAGGAACACCATTTATTGTACTTATATAATGCTCATATTCATTTTTTAAAGTACAGATTCTATTCTACTGAACATGATGATATTTTCTTTAGCATATGGTTTGATTTCTATCATTCGGAGAACTGCTACTTTTGCTGTGTTTTGCTAGTTATGTGTCTGCATTCCTATTTCATTTCACCAACTTATATATTTTTCCCTCTATCCTGACCTGATATGCCCATGGGATACAAAAATAGCATCTCGTCTCAAGTTCAAACACACTTGACAACCCTTAGCGTTTTCATGTGAATACGTTTATAGCTGAATCACTAAATCCAGTATAATACAACCAGGTGTTAAACAGCTTTGTGAGATTGGTCGTTCATTTCAATGGGGCCGCTGGGTCGGCAAACTGCAGTAGATTGCTTTGCTTCTTTCTGCTGTTTACCTTGTGATAATACAGACGCCCTGAGAAGCAGGGTGAAAATATCTTTTGTTACCTACAAGGAAAGCCTACAAGTAAAAATTCTCCCACGTGCAAGCAGCCATGACATGTCATAGAACTCTCAAAGGCTGAATCCAAACGTCCACCCTCTGGACTTGCAGCCGGAGCCCTCGCAGACTTCAGTTGTATGTAGCGTGAAGTATTTACTGTCATCACGTAAAGTCTGCGATGGCAGAGACTCCAAGCGGCTGATAGACAGGCCTCGAGACTGTTTTGCCCCTCGAAACGTTCAACTATCGCTGCTGTCATATTTATATATGTGATATAAGTTGATGAATAGCACCTACTCATCTGTCCCTACAGATAAGATACAAATCCCATGTATAGCTTTTTTGTGACTAAACAAAAATGTATTAACACATCTCTATATAACATACAGGCTACACACATTCAAAAACAGCAATGTGTCTAATTAAGGACAGGACTGTAAGTCAATAAATTGGGTATTACTTTCATTAAAAGACCTTCTTATGTTGTTTTTGGCCAATTTTTAGCCTATTTCACTGCACAGCCTGATAGGTAGCAATGATCAAATGTATTTTCAGTCCCTCTACAGCCTATACTTTTACATATCTCTGTATCATGATGTGGTTGAATATCATTTCTGGCCCACACAATTCAAGTAACATTTTAATAGCCCTAAATATCAATAACTATTTCATACATTCATACGTTGTTTCTGTTTCAGCCCCCAAAATGTCACGTCCGTATTGCAGTGAATTGTAGGTTATTATATCAGTGAAGTCTGCTGAAGTCTGCAGAAACTCCACTTGAGGCCTTGTGGACTGGCTGAGTTGTGGATTTAGACAGCCCTAAGCACTCCCAGACTTCCCGTGAACACGCCTGCACAGTCCGGTCAAATGGGGACATTTGGATTCAACCAAAGATCCATCATGTTTTACAGTGGACATTTGTAGTCAGTTAATTGAGAGGGTTAAAGCCTTTTGTTTATGCTGCATTTGGCTGAACTTTGAATGCTCTTTGTATCATGCACTAAGCGCTTCGTTCTGCACGGCTTTCTCACTCCCAAACCAACCTAATTAAGTCTAGCCTTGTGTCTCATGGGAGGAAAGGCAGAAGTTTTTAATAATATCTCTTACATTGGAGAATAAGGAGATCCTATGTATCTTCTATGTAGGAGATATTATCTCCCACATGGGATACAACATCCTGTACATAGGAGATAATATCTCCTACATAAGAAACAAACTGGTTCTGTAATTCCTTTTTCACCACCTTGCCTCTTAGGGCCTCTGCATGATCACTGAAAGAGATGATAAAATTATTGTTGTTGTGATAACTTTTTTGTTGTAAAAGCTCACAGTGTTATAGACCACTGTGCAATGTTATGGCATCTGATAAGCCTTTAAACCCGAGGTTCTATTATTAAAAGCAGCCTTCATGGACAAACATGCCCACATCAATGCAGCCCCTTGCATTTCTGTAATGCAGTGCTCCTTTAGCTCTGAACTTGTGGCAAAAGTTGAACTTTCTGCTTGAGACAGACTGTAGGTCAGTTTGTTGGGAATAGGAGAGAGTAAACACTGGTTATATTACACTTGCCAGTCTCCAACCACTGTTCAATTTCATACATGTTCCATTACATCTAGGACTTGCTACTCCATTGCACTCTGCTCCGTGTGTGTGTGTGTGTGTGCGCGCGTGTGTGAGTCTGCGTGGGTACATAAAGGCCAGGACAAAACTATGTTTTTGAGAACTTTCATTATAACTTTACACTCTTCTCAAGACCTGCCTCAATTTTTAAACACTGTGGAGAATTGGTTTCTTAATCCATCGACGACTCATAAGATCTGTGCTGTAAAAATTCTAAAGGAGCCATTACTCGGCTTAAGTGGGAGAAAAATAACACAGACGCTTGAAAATATGTGCACAAAAAACTATTACATGTGGCACCAACATTTGCTATCTATATGATGGAGTTAGACAACAGAAAGCAAGGATCTTCCAAGTTGTTTCCTCAGAAAGTAATTGAACTTGGATGGGATTATGAAGCCAGCTGGTCCCGGGCAGTTCAAAGCTGCCTGTTTTACATTATTTACCAACATCAAATTATTTTCCATAATTAGATTTTTTCCAGAGCTGCACTGGGAAACCTTCCAGCCTGCATAAAGTTGAATAAATGAATTACATGGTGAAGAGAGGAAGGGCCAGTTCGGGTGAAAAATGCAGATACCGTAATATCAGAGCGGGTATGTGAGGCGGCGGAGCTGCTGGTGTCATGTTGTTATGCAGGGTTTTTATAATGACATGCTGTAAAATGTTCTGCCAGCTTTATAAAACATGATCATGTGACAGGTGTGACATCTCGGATGGGAATTCAATTGAATTTTAGATTTCAATTATGTTTGTCTTCGTCCTGAGGGCGGATATATTTTTGTGAAAGAACCTCTACTGTCATCTGTGATAGTCTGTGGTACAGTTTGCTCTGTGAGTGATGTATCACAGATGTGAGGCTGCGGGAATGACAATGAAGAGGCAAAAACTGGAGAGGTGTCTGTGACAAATATGTCTCATGAGTCACGGAGATGAATCCAGTGACTCAGGAGAGTTTATTCTCACAGGTTTTATGATTAAATTCTTTGCTTTCTCCCTTTGTATTTTCAAATAATTAATTAGAGGGTAAAAAGACAATAATATACGGGTTAATGTGATTGTAGAGTGCTTAAAAGTAGATCATAAATTTAAGCCAAATTTGCTAAATCCCAGACTCATTGACTGACTATTCAGCAACATTAGGGCATAAACAATTTACTCAGATGTCTACATTCACAGAACACCCAATCAAATTATTTAAATATATGGAGGAAGGCAGATATAAATTACCGCACTTGGTCTTGGTCAGCATTTCCAAACACATTCATTTCCGTCTAACTCCTAAATGCTGAGTATTTCAACTGGCATTTCAGTGAGTGTTTTCCTTTTAGAGGAAGTAATGGACGTACCCTTATCATGAGGACAGCTTTCCTGATGTCACGGACGCCGTCGTAGACCAAACGGGATGCATCAATGAACTCATTCTCCTCAAAAGCCTGTGGAGGGTTCGTACTCAGCGCCTCGATAGCAACCTCCACTTGTTCAGCAAAGCGGGGCATGACTGCAGGGAGAAATAGGTGAGGGCAGTAGATAGGGAGGACAAAAGGAAGATATGAGAGTCAGGTGTATCACATGTGTTAGTAATCTGTCAGAATGGGTGCAAGCTTATCAATTAGAAAAAGGAAAAGGGCATGGTGAAAGCACGATTATTAGTGTGCAGTCTCTGTAGTCGAGGCCGTAATCACAACCTTTTCATTTCAGATTTTTACAGCAGCGAGGCTCCTCCTGCGTCAGTCACTTCAGGAGAGGCGGGATGTCACCCTAAACCTCTGTGTAAGTGGCAATATGCTGTTCGCACGTTGCACGCCAATTAGCTATTTCACCTCGGCTTATCCAACAGGAAGATTGGCCTGTCTGTCATGAATCTGTTTATGTGTACGCCGGCGTTTGGCATGGGGAAGTGTGCGTACGTGTGTGTGTGTAAGTGTGTAACCTGTGAGAAGATGGCTGTGCACACTGCACGCGTCAGTGTTACAGTACAAGGACGCTAACTTGCAAGCTCAGCCGTCAAATCGCAGTGAAGGGAAACAAATTCATCAAAGTCTTTTCAGCCGAACAAAAGCCGAGCAACAAAAGAAAAGTCCCTATTGACCATAAAAATGGTTGGTTTTGTTGTCAGTATCAATTGGCCAGACCTGATGGAAGAGCTTTATGCTCTTTGTGTGTTCAAATGAATTGTGCTGAATGTGAATAGACATTATTAAATATTCACGAATCTGGACTGAATGTTTGAATATTTAGCAGGCTACCTTTCTACGTAATCTCCTGTTGAGTCACAATAATTGAATGCAGAGTTTAATAATGTGTTTTTTTTTTTTTTGGACTCTGTCCTCCCACAAATTATCATAACAAAAGCTATGGTTTACCTGGACAGACTGTCATCAGCGAGAAAAAGGTCGACCTTCATATACTGTATTATCTATTAGGGTTTTTTTCAAACACAACAAATACCTGTAACCCCGCCAGTACTTGTGACTGTGCTTCAAGCCCACATGGTATTCTCTATGAATCCACAATAAATATCTAAATGATTTCAGATAGGGAGAGAGATGAAGAGAGAGGAAGGGTTTGCTTTTTTGATATGTCAGAAAAAGATGTCTTTGCTGCCTTAGAAATCTGCAACAAGTATACATAAAGAGTGGATTTCTGATTTAAGACAAGACCCTTTTCGAGAGGAGACGACAGGTCTAATGAGGACAGATGGATAGGAGAAGAAAAAGAGAGGAAAAGAGACAAATAAAGTATCGCAGCTTGGCTGGTGAGCCTCCGCCAGAAAGCCAACTGTGTGATTTTATTATCATTCTCCACACTTTCTTCCCCTCTTACATGCAGAGTGAACTAAATCAATTAGCCAGCTTGCACTAAAGGTGTATCTGCAGTATACTTATTTGTCTGATATAAAACATAAGCTATATTTCACCAAACATAAAAGGCACTACAAAAAAGTCTCTCCCGTTTTCTTTTCATTTTTAATTCAGTTTAATCCACTTACTGGAGAAGCGTAAAATAGGCTTTTGGGAATTGCTGGGAAGGCGTTTTAAATAGAAATATTTAAATGTTCTCCAAGCTCTTAATGAGCAAAGTTGCTGATGGTAAGGAGCAATTTCACTCATTCCAGTTGAAAAATGATGAAGGGAATTAAATGTGACCATGTAGGAATGGATTTTTTTCACCCCCTAGGCTTAAGCATAGTTTAAGTGAGAAGTTATGGAAGTACAATGAATGCTTAAAAACCTCACAGCAGAGATGGCGTGCCCCACTGAGGTGTTTAACGAGCTCCAGACACCACAAACTGCACTGTTTTTGATGGCAAAACCTCAATTTTGCACGAAGAAGACAGCTCAATTTAGGCAATGTGTTACAAGCGGGACAATCGAAAGCAATTATACAAACAAAACATGAACTAAATCATCAAGCACAACTTCAAATCTAAAATTAGATTTGTTAAGAGTTTGACTTGTGTTGTTCTTGGAGGACACAGTTTTAACTCTTATGTTTTGATGACATGTTGAGCAGCCAATTATTGTTTTGTTGTGTTATTATCTTGCTTGTGTTTCTTGAAGAGGTTTCACTTCTCATCCAAGAGGCTTCTTCAGCTCTAACTGACTGGTACAAAGTTGCAGGCTTTAAACTATGTGTGGGTGGGAACCCTTACAGAGTCGTCACATGTGAGCTCTTAGTTAGTTAGCTCTTTGTAACGACTCTGAAACTAAGAAACAGAGTCGACAGCCTGCAACTCTGCACCAGTTAGAACTGAAGAAGCCTCTTGGATGAGAGGTGAAACGCCTTCAAGAAACACAAGCAAGACCAGTTGCTACGATATTGCACTTATGATTACCGTGACCTGGATGACTGAGAATCTTCACAGACATCCAAAGGAATGGTAATGGTACTACATCATAGCTGCAGAGGTGCACTACTAAATCACTTTCGCGCAATTATTTGCACCATTCACTTGTCTGGTCCATGGCATTACAATGTAGGAAGCTCATCTCTGTCATCTAATTTTCTTACTGCTGATAGCCTGTCTCTTTGCTATCTTTGAGTTTGACTTGTGTTGTTTTTGGAGGACACAGTTTTAACTCTTATGTTTTGATGACATGTTGAGCAGCCAATTATTGTTCATTCATGAGAGCCTTAAAGTTAAATTCTAATAAAGTGAAACAGAATTAAAGGGATTTATTAAAATAATGCAAAAATACTTAATATTATTTTGTTATTCTTGTATTTTTTCATTTTTATAACATGTATATTTATTTGTACTGCAAAATGTATATATATAACATATACTACATATCATATATTATATACTTTATAGCTTACATCATCGGTATCTTTTGATTGATAAAGGATAACATTTGGTAGTAATGTAGTACCATTACCATTCCTTTGCTGCTGTGACATGTGAGCTCCCCCCGGGGATCAATGAAGCAGTCAGAATTTTTTTTATTGTTGTGACCAGATGAGGCCACTGAAAATCTTGGGCTGGGACACCAAAATTCAAGGCCACAACTGAAATTAAGGAATTATATTGTGCTGTTGTAGCATGTAGGCTGGTTTAAAACTGTTAGGCTATACTGATTTTTTGGGGTTTATTTTACAGTTAATATGACCAATTATTACTGTAGTGCAAAGACTTATACTTGCACAGTCAACACTTGAAATTCCTCAACAATCTTGTTCTTGTAGATAATGTATCTGTTAATATTTGCATCAGGTGATTCACTGTTCTTCAAACAGGCTGGCTGGCCTTTTCCTTAAAAAGACTAATATACAGATTCAATTTGAAGGACCATGTTGATTGTAAGGAACAAAACATTTACCAGAAAAAAGCAGACTCAGGTTTAAAAACACCACACGGAGGCCTCCAATTATTTCCCATTATCTTCACAAGAGGAAGCAGTGGGGGGGGTCCAGTGATTGTCTTAGGGTAGCCGTGGCAACCCCTGGCCAACCCTTAGTGGTGCCACTGCAATTAGGTCTTATCTTACAACTATGCACGGTAGGGTTGGGTACCGATCTCTGTACTGTTATGGGTAACAACAAATTACGTCGGTCCTATCAAGTACTAATTCACATGACATCCATTGGTGGCAAAGTTCGGTATCTGAGAGTGCATCTGTGAGTAAACTGGGTTTAGACAAGAGGTGGAAGTGCCGCAAAGCATTTCAAAGCCTTAAAGCCAGCCACTGAGCTCCAAGGCTGGCAATGGCCAGGATCAATTTCAGACAAAAGGGCGGAAGTGCCCCGAAGCCGCTCTGTTGCTCCCCATTGAGCCAAAACTATCGCCCCAGTACTGATCTGCAGCGATAGTCTTTTCTTTTCTGTATTATTTTAGTATTAATATAACTGTTAGACAAGCAGACACACACACTCAAGAAGACAGACAGACAGAGACAGAAGACCAGCTCTATGAGTGATTAGAAAAGAGCACAGGAGTAGAATTGCAATTTAGTCGACTACATCACCCCTCCAAAAATTACATTTGTATTATTACAGAGAAAGTAAAGTCCCAAAAAAGGTACCGTTGAGTGCCAGTGCTAAATCAAAGTCACTGATATGGGTATCGGGTAAAATATGAATGGTATCCATCCCTAATGGACTGGTAGTATTTTACATTTGGTGTAACACGTAGTTTTAAAAAATGTCTTTTATATTAATGTTCCACTCATAGCAAAACAGCTTCAGTGATTCTTGGTCAGAACAAACAATGTATGTATATGTAACACTGATATCAACCTGACGATAAGATGACCTCCTGTGTTCCAGATCAATTTCTAGGAAAAACAATAACAACAAAAAACTGTCTTATTTTTGGACCAATGCAGTACATGTGGGAAAAAGGGTTACATCTAATTTTAAGCTATTAAAACTAAAAAATTGAGAGAACATTGGAGGTTATGGGATGAAGACTTCAGCCCTCCTGCTCTTTGTCTGCTCACTGCTCTGCTCTCCTACACTCTAACCTTGGTTAAATGTTTCACCTACCTCATCATACTGCACTGCTCCTCTCATAGCAATTTCCTCATCAGCACTCTCTCCCACTGTAACTCGCACCCCTATTTATGCACTGATTAAGAGGCCTTACCTCCTCTCCTTGCAAGCTTTGAGTTTGCCATCTGCTTCCCATTCTGGCTAAAACCTCCTTTACCCATCATCATAACAACGGGTACAAATTTAAAGAGTGTCGAACCCAGTCAGTCCCCTTGAGTTCAGATTGATTCATTGGTGTCATTAACACGGCACTCTGATTAAAGATTTTGACATAAATGCTAAATATTTACGGAGAGTTGCTTTTAGTCGGGCCAGCTGCAAAGTCTGGTCCTCAGAGCGATTACTTTCAAAGTAGACACTGTGAAGTGTCTTTACTTCTTTCCCTCAGTCTCTGCCGCACTTCTTTTTTAGTGCACTTGATCCACTGATTTACAGGCATGGCATGTGGGTGGCAGTGTGTGCATGTGTGTTATTACTCACTGCAAAACCCTGGCCAAATCCCATTTACTGTGCCCCGATGTAATAACAAGGAGCAACGCCACCGTGCTTCTCTAAATGGCACACTGACTTAGGCCATATATCAGTTTTTTTAATCTACCCTCTCCAGGCACCACATTAATGATCGACTTTAAAATTTGTCCCTTTTTTTGAGGAGAAGATTAGTTTAAACACAGGGAGTTAGTGGGCAGAAAAGTGTCTCGGGGAAGAGGGAGGGAGAGGGGAAAAGAGAGAGAAGCCATAACCACTTTCCCATTAGGCTATTGATTTTTCTCCCTCTCAAGGACGCGCTTCAATCCCGGGCCCATGTGTGGACTGTCTGTCAGGAATCTATGGCTCAGCTTTACACCGAAGAGTTGTGTGCCTTGGCTGCCTGTATTTGGCCCGGTTGTAAATCTGAGCGCACTCAATATGAGGGAGGGAGGGATGGGCAAATTGAGACAAGGTCAAAGGGCAGGTAGTCGTGATAAGCATCCTGTGTTGATGTGGCAGCTGTCAGAAAGACGGGCAAGTGGCTGCGATTGGCATGAGTGGCCGAGGGCATAAACACAGGGGCAATCAAATAAAAACACAAACAGCCGACTCAAAGACACACACACACACACATACTCAGGCACGGGATAAATGTTTTACACATACACACCACTGAAAAAAAGGAAAAAAGGGGACCACATCAATGAATTCCACTAAAACCCCCGCTCAAATCGCTTAGTGAAATCCTTGGTGACAGCTATAGATTTCTTGGTAGAGTCTAGTTAATTGGACTCGGTACCCTCTAAAAAGTGTGTGGTCCTATATCCTCTTGCTTTGTTCAGCAACACTTAATCATCTTTCCCCCAGCTATAGATTTCTCCTTGACTGTGTTCAAATCCATAGACATCAGGTCTGTGAGGACTGAGGGGAGAGGGAGGCAAAAGTTCACAAGGATCAATAAGTGCTTTATGGTCCAGATCAGATGTGCATGGGAGCCCCTAAAAAACTCCAAGTACCACCACTAAGAGGGGAACAGGAAGGGGAAACACAACAGCTCTTTATCAAAGAGAAATATGGAGCCAATGAAACGCTGGTCTAACACAGTTGCCGGTTCCCCGCCTTAACATCTCAATTAGCACCTACGATCGAGAGGACACGAGGCCTCGTTAATGTTTAAGACAGGAGTCCTCCCTGAGGCCATGAAGCCAGTGAGACTTATTTATTTGTTGCCTCTGTATAGACTGTACCATCTTAGCCCTTAACTTAAAGATCCCCTCCAGTGAAAATCACATTTTTAACCTTGTTAACATGCAGTGGGGATCCTAGATTCATATAAGCCTACTGAGGCCCTGACGTATGACAGCTACAGGAAGCAAGCTGACTGTCCTGCCTAATGGTGTCTAGCTGCCATGTGGAAGCTAGAAGGGGCCCTACTTATGGGATTGTATGGCACTGTTTGGTGCCTTTATGCAGGGTTTAAGGGGGTTTAAAGTTGTAATCGCAAAGTGTGCCGCTAATAGTGACAATCAGGGGTCACTGTTCCCAATTTTTTTTTTGGGGGGGGGGGGGCAAATGTTTAGGCCCGTACTATTTGGGGTGCAGGAACTTTACAAGATCGTCCTCTCGCTCGGCCCTCTCAACCGCCGTGTCTCCACTGAGAGGGCAGAGTAGGAGGAAGGTTCCTGTAAAGTTACGGGGCTCTGGATGTGACGTAATCGTTGAGCAACCATTTTGACCGGGGCGACGCGGCAAAGAAACACACAAAGAAGAAGAAGGAGCAGAAGTACAAAGCAGAAGTAAGAAGAAGAAAGCAGACATAAGAAAGACGATTATCAACATGGAAGGAGTGCGCTTTCTGTTGACGTCACATCCCGCCTTGAGTATATCCAATCAGCACCAAGTAAACCCCAAGCCCCACCCAGGAGTTTTTCGGGTCCGTTCTGAGTACCTACTCCGAGGCAGGGACTTGTTTAGCCCCTGTAAAAGTTCCGGAACTCTGTCCTTTGGGGGTGGTTCCTGCGGTGGAGACACGCACCAACGGCCCCCGGCCCCGTAAAATTACCCCGAAGTTCCTGCGGTGGAAACAAGCCTTTTGCCATGTTTGCCTCTCCTCAAGGTGAGGCCCTGTTAAGATGTCCATATGGCATTTTCATAGCAAGATCAAGATTTTATTGTCCCATAAATTAGGCAATTTGTCTTGGTCTCTACACCCATGCTGCGGCCATAAAAAACTACAACATACAACACAATACATAAACAAATCAACATTATTATTTTCCAACATCATATGCTACATGACATATCATGCGTGAAAAAGGCAGTCAACACCATGGCTGAGCATTTTCACCTTTGAACTGCAGTGTACCCATGCACAGATTCTGACTTCCAGGGTTTGTTACATCACAAACCTCAGGAACAAATACCATAACACTATGGTGAAACAAGGGGTATCAGAAAGTGGTCAAATTAACCAAATATTTTTCATGATTGACCGAATCTTTTTTAACAATGATGGAAAAATCTGAAGGCCATCGGTCATTTTGACACATTAGAACACTGAGTTCTCGTGTGTACCTGGCTCTACCTGTCACATTGGTAGGCTGTACTGCTACATACCATTGCAAAATGTAACAGCACAGAGTGTCCTAAGTTTCTTTCAGAATCCCAATAATTGTGATGCCGTTGCTACAAAAGGTGTAAAAAAAGGGAAAGATGCCGCGAAAAAAATCATTCATCTGCTTCGTGTGGTGTAGACATGACAAGTGACTGCACAGTAGATGTCTCTACTCATCTTTTCTCTCCCTGCCCTGAGAAATATGTGATCTCTGAACTTGAAAGTTAAGGAATGAAAACTGAATGCTTTAAATATCTTAGTTTTATCCTAGAAAAAAAAATGGAATCGAAGGGTATTAATTGATTATGACAGAATTTTTACAACCCTCTACATTAAATATGACAATTCCAGTGCAACCAGGTCTCATTCCAAAGTTGTCAAAATCCAGTGCTTGGGCAATGACTTGCAGTGCCAGACACAAACTAAAAAAAAAGCCGTCCTTTAACGTTGGCATGATACATGGCTGGTCGGCGTCAGGGGAAAACGTGGTGGGACAAGAATGAAAGTTAAGGCAGCAAAAGTCTGTGAAACTACACACAAGAACACAATGCATGTAACAGGCAGAACGTCCCAACGTTAACGCACCCAGGGTACCTTGCACGTTGTATCTGGATGCGGAAAGTCCATGACCAGACGTCGATATGTGACGAGGTCGTAATGAGAATGTGTTGTCCGATGCAACCTTTGGTAGCAGAGGTACTTTCACGTTAAATTTTCAGAGCTGGCAATCGAGAACAAGGTTTATCTAACATTACCAACACATTACTCGCTGTTTGTTAATATAACAGGTACATTTGAACTGTAGGCAAGCAGCTGGAGGTGGAGCTTAAATATTCATTAATCCCTGTATACTAAATGAGGCAAAGGTGTAGTCACATCCAAGCCTTTGTAAGACATTAAGAGATTTTTTTAATGGATAAAAAAAGGTCAACCTTCTGAATATGTAATTTCAAAAGGCAGAACTTATGGGGTGCCGTTTGTAAAGTGTCTCACGCTGAAAATAACATCAACATTTTGCCACATTTAGCTTAAAACAATTTTTAAGAAAGTGTTGTGAATTTTTTAACGTCACCTTTTACCACATTTACAGCAATATTTGTTAACTTCGAAATATATTAAATAGTTAAATCTAAATATTAAATGTGGCACCTAAATGTTAAATGTTAAATCTAAATATTAAATCTAAATATAAATATAAATATAAATGTTAAATCTAAATCTAAATGTTAAATCTAAATGCTAAATATAAATATAAATATAAATGTTAAATCTAAATATTAAATCTAAATGCTAAATATAAATATAAATATAAATGTTAAATCTAAATATTAAATCTAAATGCTAAATATAAATCTAAATGTTAAATCTAAATGTTCTGGGTGAAACTAAATATTTAGCTAATATGCAAATTCACACTGCCGGTCACCGGAAGTACCAAAATAAAAGCTTGAGATGGTCAGACTGTGTTTATAGAATCAAATAACGAATTAAAACCAACTTATTGGGGGAAATGAACACTTGAACATACATTAGCGTGATAATAACTACCTAAAATAACAAGAAACATGTTTGGAGAAATTTTATTTGACGTGTACTTCAAATTGTTAGTGTCCCTTCGGAGGGATTAACAACCTAAGCTAAGCTAACAACCGTTAGCTGTTAGTCCCGTTAGCGGTGTCTGTAATGACTCATTAACTCTTAAACGGTCCGTGAAAAAAATATTTTTTTCCAGCGGATGTCTTAGTTACAACATGATTGAGCTAGCAAAGCAGTTTTGTGTTGCGATGTGTGGTATTTATTCAGTTTTGGGAAATCACGATGTCTAGAAAGCATCAGTGGCTGCAGCAGCAGCAAAGCTATCAGGACGTCATCTGTTAAAAGCTTCCCGTTGTCGGATACAACATGAAACTACTCCAGTTAGCTCAATCATGTTGTAACTAAGACATTCGTTGGAAAAAAATATTTTTTTTCACGGACCGTTTAGAGTTAATGAGTCATTACAGACACCGCTAACTGGGCTAACAGCTAACGGTTAGCCCCGCTAATCTACGATAACCATGTTATTAATTTCAGAACGTGATAGTAATGTTTGTACAATCATTGTGTTTATAGACTTTACAAACACCAGATTAGTCTAAACGGTGATATAGTGACGTGAAAAATGTGAGATATGCATATATATATATGTAGCTAAATGCCGCTACAAATACCTGGAAGTATTTGTAAACAACAAGGCGATTCCCTCCGAAGGGACACTAACAACTCAAAGTACACATCAAATAAAATTTCTCCAAACACGTTTCTTGTTATTTTAGGTAGTTATTATCACGCTAATGTATGTTCAAGTGTTCATTTCCCCCGATAATTCGTTATTTGATTCTATAAACACAGTCTGACCATCTCGAGCTTTTATTTTGGTACTTCCGGTGACTGGCAGTGTGAATTTGCATATTAGCTAAATATTTAGTTTCACCCAGAACATTTAGATTTAACATTTAACATTTAGATTTATATTTAGCATTTAGATTTAACATTTAGATTTATATTTATATTTAATATTTAGATTTAACATTTAGATTTATATTTATATTTAGCATTTAGATTTAACATTTATATTTATATTTATATTTATATTTAGATTTAGCATTTAGATTTAATATTTAGATTTAACATTTAGGAGCCACATTTAATATTTAGATTTAACTATTTAATATATTTCGAAGTTAACAAATATTGCTGTAAATGTGGTAAAAGGTGACGTTAAAAAATTCACAACACTTTTTTAAACATTGTTTGAAGCTAAATGTGGCAAAATGTTGATGTTATTTTCAGCGTGAGCCACTTTACAAACGGCACCCCATAAGAACTAAGCTTTTAGGGGTTTGAAACATGCCTGGAGAGAAATTTCAGGATATAGTCACACAAGACATCAGTCTTGATGGGGAATAGAGCAGCATCTGTGTTTAAATCGAGCCTTGAGCTGGCTTGTAACTAAATCACCAACTCATTCATATTGGCATGCTGCAGATTTCCACTTTTTTTTGGTGGAAGATGAACAAATGAAAACCTGCACCAAACACAAGAGAGCAAAGTTGTAGCAACAACTTAGACCTCCAACAGTAGAAGACAAATTTTGCCACATACAGTCAAAGAAAGTCAAGGCTGCTGAAGTCTCCGGTGAACAGATGTGTAAATTATTTCACTGACATTAGAGTTTGTAGTTGAAATATTCAGTATCAAAGAGAGAAGCCAACCCACATTGGTCATTTTCCTGTTGGCCTCTGCATCCCAACACCCCTGCACTTTTTCTTTGGACATATAAAATCTGGCACCAACACTGAGAACAGCGTGAACTCTGTGGTTCCCAGTACTCAGTGGAAAGCTGCTCCAGTTAGCAAAAGTCTTGCATTTTCCAGGTTTCAGTATAAAATATAAAACATCAAATACACACGTACCAACAGCCACTGTGAAAAAGAAATACTGCAGCTGTACCACTCATTTCCTGAGGGCACAAGGGGTGAATTTGCTGAAGCTATTACTTTCCTATAGATGACGCAAATCGGTATGCCTACATCTGTTGGAACTATTACCTTCTCTTATCGACCAGAACTGTGTGTTATTATTTTTATTTTAGTGAAAATGTATTCATACTGTTAAATGTCATCAGTAAAATCCTCAATTAGGGATGAGAACAAAATATTGTGGCATATGTTTCTTAGCACTAAATATGCTAATGAAGGCAACAGTGCTGTTCTCACAGGTTCCAGTAAAAAAAAAAAAAGTACAGTGCAGAATCTCATCGTGTAGGTGGTTGAACTAATCCATAAAGACAGCTGTTGGTGATGTTTCACCTTCAACAATCAGTCATATAATACCAGAGGGAGTTTTTCATGTAAAACCTCATTCTGTAAAGTCTGAAGAGCCACGAAGAGAAAAACACATCTGAATTTCTTAAATGTAGTGAAGTGAAAGTACAGAGTCTCATGATACAAAAATGTTTCAGTAAAGTGGTGTTAAAATGGTACTCAGGTAAATGCAAAGGTGGATTATGAGACAATGGGCCCCTGGGCAAAGATGTCTAAAGGGCTCCACCGTCTCTTCTACAAAGAAGCAAGACAGACATGTTTGTGGTGTTTTGCATCTCTTCTTGCTAATTTTGTGTCTCCTTGTGGTTGTTTTGCATCTCTTAGGGGTGACTTTGTTTCTTCTTTTGGTTATTTTGTGACTCATTGTGGTCTTCTGCATCACTTTAAGGTAGGTTTGTGTCATATTGAGGTCATTTGTTGTCTTTGTTGGTCATTTTGAGTCACTTTGTAGTCATTTTGTGTCTCCTTGTGATTGTTTTGCGTCTCTCAGAGGTAATTTTGTGACTCATTGTGGTTGTTTTGCGTCTCTCAGAGGTAATTTTGTGACTCATTGTAGTCTTTGGGGTCAGTTTGAAGTAATTTTATGTCATACTGAGTTCATTTTATGTCTTTTTTGGTCATTTTGTGTCTCCTTGTGGTACTTGTATGTCTATTAGAGGTAATTTTGTGTATTTGTTTGGTCATTTTGTGACTCACTGTAGTCTTTTGGATCACTTTAAAGTAATTTTGTGTTATATTGAGGTCATATTATGTCTTTTTAGGTCGTTTTGTGTCACTTAGTAGGCATTTTGTGTCTCCTTGTGGTTGTTTTGTGTCTCTTAGAGCTTCTTGTAGTCTTTTGGGACACTCTGAAGGACTTTTGTGTTGTATTGAGATTATTTTATGTCTTTGTAGCCATGTTGTGTCTCCTTGTGGTAGTTTTATATCACTTTTTAGTCGTTTTGTGCCTCTTCATGGTTGTTTTGCCCATTTTGTGAGCTATTTTGTGTTTCATTGCAGTTCCGTAGCATCCTCTGTGGTCATTTTGAGTCTCTTCTTAGTTCTATGTTAATTTGAGTGAAATTTTGCAGGTAAAGGCCAGGTGGGCCCCTGACACTTTGGGGCCCTTCTCCTGTGCCTGATAGACCTGTTCTGTAATCCATCCATGGGTAAATGTTGCTTTCTACTGTACCTCTGCTCATACAGTAGGGTTACATCTATATTGGATATCCAGAGTCTAATTAATAAACCTTTCACATTTCTGCTTTGTATAAAGCATTGAAGTAATACGCTTTCCATTTTGACCATTAGATTTCTATATTATAATGTTAACTCTCAAAAACGCGAATACATGATAAAGAAAAATCAATGGCCAATCAATATGATGCCGCAACATCAACAGTTCTCCCTATGCTGTTCTCAGGAATGCTGACATAATGCTTCTGGGGTGTTGCTGACTCTAGAAACAAGCTCCATACTCCATGGAGGATTAATAGAACAGCAGCACAATTAAATAGTCTTCGTGTGTGACAGGGTTATGGTCATACAAAATTGACCTTAAATGTCCAAGAGATACTGCCTCTGTACCTCATCAATTAATTACCCTAATCAATTAAACTAAATTATGCAATAATAGAACAGAATGTGCTTAAGATACCATATAACTACCACTCTGTGCAGTCCATTATGGTGGAGCGGGGCATCAGCAGAGGGGCGCACACGTGACACACGTGATTCACCTAATGCTGCTTGCAACTTATCAGCTAGCGTGGGGGGGATGGTGATTGTGTCCCTCAATTATCCTGTGGATGAAAGTAACGAGCAAGACAATAGATATAGAGCCTTGCTAAATGGGCTCTAATGGGAGAGATAGAAACCGGGGGAGGGATAGATGGATGGGTGAGAATGAAAAAAAAAATAGACTGAGGAGAAGGCAGCTGGTGTAAAAAAAGGAACCATGGTCCGATTTGATTCTTTTGGACAGGTAATTTCTAAATTACTTCTTTCCTTTCATCCTGTGTTTTTGTTTGTCTGCCTTTCATAATGGGGATTTTTTTTTTTTTAAAGGCATGTTAGTGCCTACTTTTAAGAAATTTGAGGAGCTATTTCATGAAGCAAAGATGTTTTTCAGGAAAATACAGAACCCGGACCCTTTCTTCTTTCCTAACATAAAGCCCTAAACGAGACTGAGTTCATAAAAAGAAACACTGACTTTCCAATCTCTGAACCACCTGTGTGTTACAAAGATGCTATTGAACAAAAATTGCTCTCACATATGAAGCTGAAAATTACCAGTGCTAAAAAAAAAATAATGAATGAGTCTTTTCTACTCAGACTTTTCTGAGTTTGTCACGGACAAGGTCTGCACTACGTGTTGCTTAAAGGAAATAATGTAGCTACAGCCTCGCACTCTGACTTTGACAAAAACTCACACCTTCTCCCACTTACTCAGCTTTTAAAGATTGTGTATGTGACATTCAGAGCATTGATAAAGCAGCAAGCCTTAATTTACTATGTAAAGATAGAGTGGAGTGATGGTGTCCTGAGCAGAGATTGAAGTCATGCTACGTGTGTGTTGTACTTGTAGCTTTTCTGTGGTTTCTTGTGGTAAGCTAATCTGACCATGTGTGCATGTTAGGGCATGTGTGTATCCCACTGGCAACCCATTGCTGCTGCTTTGCAGATATTGGGATGGCATCATCCTAACCCTCCGGTTACCCCCTAGCCCCCGGCTCAGCCACCTCCATGTTGAGAACTGTATCCAGACAACTCATACACTCTGAATTATGTTTAGATTCCCTTCAGATTTTACTACATTAAACACCAGAGATCAAGGAAGAAGCTTTACAACCTTAAACAGTGTTACCAACTCACAGTGTGACAAAGTTTGGCTTTGTTTAGCAACAAAATTATTACCAGTCCTTCCAGGGTTTTGTGAATTCAGCCAATCACTGTGAATTTTGGGCGACAATTTTGCCCCATCACCGTAACTTTACCGCAAAAGGGTGAAAATGTACAACTGGTGTGTCTGTGACAGTCACACACACAGTGACATGGCTAACTGTTAGCATTACAAAGCTAAGGCTGCCCAACAGCTATTAACGGGTTTAAAGACAGAGTCGAGCCGTTTCAATGTCATTGTGAGATTAAAGTCCAGTTCAGACCAAAGATTTGTGACAAGATGAGTTGAAAGGTGCAACTACTTGCAATGCGCCGTTTTGCAACATTCTAAAAAACAATGCAACACCAATGCAACTACTATATAAGACGGTGTATCATCTCTATGCAGCAACTCTCTGTACTCCCATTCTAATATCAGCTTTTCAGGCTTATTTCGTGGCTGAATATAATTTGTAGCTTCTGAAAGTATGAATGAGGATAGTGATAGTGAGATACTGGCTACAGCTGCATTTGTAGTGGTGATGACACGGCAAAAAAACAGAAACAAAACAAGAATCAGATGGACTGTATTCATAATAAATACGCCACAATAATATTCATAACCAGCACCAATTACTTAGTCAATGATAATGTGTGTATGTGCGCGGGACATAAGCACATACAGTAGGCAGCAGCAGCGACGCACCGTCGGACACCAGCACACCGTGAGGAGGGAAACATTGGGCTCAGCAGGGACGGAGCACCTGCCACAGCAAGCGAACACGCCGCCTGCAGTCATTTTGACCTGACATTTGACTGCACTACAAGCTGATTGGCTATAGAAACAGGTGACATGCCTTAAGCCCTAAAACCAGCTGCTGGTGATCTGACCAGTGGAGTTGCAGGTGACACCAGCAGCTGGCTTGAGTCGAGCTCAGATGGCCAGTTCACACTGCTGCAACTTCTCTCTGCAGCGTTCTATAACGGTTTCGTGTCTTCGGGAATCTTTGGTCTGAACTTGGCTTAACAGTTTGGTGTCGGATGTTAACACTTTATGTCACACTTGATATCCCATAAAACTCTGCAGCATTATTTACTCAGAGGTCCGATCCAGTTTATACTATGCTGAAATAGCACTTAAATTTCACAGCAGTCAACACAACTCTAAAAGTTTACTCTTTACTCCCTACATTGCCCTCACACCCCCATACACTGTAAGAAATATTCAGTGAAATTTGGGAGGGAGCTAATCTTCACTTTAGGTGGGATTGAGACGTGTTGGCCCCGAGTCCGGTCTGCCGCAGGGATAAACTCAGATGTCCTGGAACGTGCCGTGACACAGAAGCTGCACAGTGATGGCAGAATAAATAACAGATGAAAAATGGATGAGAGGCAGGAGTGGCCGAGGAGTGACCAGGTGGTGTCCAAGGTTTGTGTTAGAGCCAAGACACTGATCCAAACTATGGGACGCTGGGCATCCAGGCAATTAAGGTGTGTTTTTCAGTCACTGACCAGGCTCAGAAGCTAATTTAAGTACTGTGTGTTTGTTTGTGTGTGTGTGGGTGTTGCACTACTCCTCATGAAATTATCTGAACTTACCAAAGGGACTGTAGCAGAGTGTTTGATGCAAGCACAGTAAAATGGTGAAGTGGAAAGGTGTATTCACAATACACAGTGACACATTGAACTGTGACTCCTTGTGCCACATCAGCTTTGTGTACAGAGCACTCACCAGTCTCAGACAGGAGCTTGATGGACTCCAGGACACGCTCAGTGTAGACCCCAGGTTCGTAGTTTTCCATCTCAGCGTTAATGATGTGGACCACACGAGCAGCCCGACCCCGGATAGCTCCCGCAGTTCGGTCAAGAGTGTCCACGTCTCCCTCTTGCAGAGCAATTACGCATTTGTTGACATCTTCAAGGATGTGGTTCTCTAAAGAGAGGCAAAGAAAGAAGGACCATGAATGGAAGTGGGGACTCAATTAATGGTTAGTGTGCTGACATTATTGATGCAAAGACAGTTGAAAGCAATGATTCATGTTTATCCCTGAAAGTAAAAGAGTTGTTTTTATATTACATGATTCTGAATTATTACATTTCTCTATCAGACCTTCTTCTGGCAGTATATTTACCAATAAATCAAAAGTATGCCTCTTGTGAACTTGAATGAATCAATGTAAAATAGTGAGATGACAAACTCCTTATTTTGGTTCATAAGCCAAGAGCTAAATTTATCAAATCCTGAGAAAATAAAAAATAAATGGGAGATGTTGGGCCAAAAGTATTAAACAAAATACAAACAAAATGAAACCAACCACAGTTCAAGCAAACAAGCAGCAATTTGTTTTCAGGTTGTTTTGCTCTTTGACTTTGTGTTTTCTCTGATTTGCTCTATCGTTTTTTAAATTTTGTGATTTCCTTTTCTTTAAAATCCAAATAGTGGTTTTGTTTTTCACATCCAAACCTCTTCAACTTGATGTTTAAAGCTCTCAGTCACTGAATAAAACTGTGACTGTGAGAGAAATTACAAACATGTAGATATTTTTTCTTCTATCAGCCAATCAGTGAAGAATTCATGCTCATACCTGACACAGAAAGGAAGTCGTCCACAGAGGTGATGTCATCCACGGCCTCGGTCAGGATGCGCACCTGCTTCTCCCACTGATCCTTGAAAACATCCATGTTGTCCTGGGCGACCTTGCTTTGGGGGCGGGCGGCCAGAGTGAGAGCGGCGTTGATAACCTGACGGAGAAAGTGAACATGTTACAAGGTTAAGTTTTAGTTAAAGGAGAAGTCTGGCCTTTTTCTATGTTGTCAACAGTTCCCAAAGATACTCATGTGTTCGTCTCTATAACCTCTCGGCCCTCTGAGACCCTCTCTGTGGCGCTCAGCTCCAGGCACATCCCTTACTACTGAAGATGAAAATACAGTTTTATTTATTTCATAAAACAGCTTGGCTCTGTAATCTTTGGCAAACACTACTCAAAGAGGAGTAAGAAGTGCATATGTTGGAGAATATTTTCAGCTTCCACTATAGTGAGTACTACATGTGTGGGAATGACTCAAAAATGACATGGTCCATGTTCCTCTTAAAGGGAAACTACACTCATTTTCAAAATTCAAACGTTATTCCTATGGTTTGGGACAGTCAAAAAAAAATAAGTAAACATGAACAACTCTCTCCTAATTTCAGAGGCAAAAGTGATAAAACTCAAATCTGTGATGTCATCAAGTATAAAGTCTAGAGCTGCTCCATAAACAAGATAACACTGTAAGCACCCAGAGGAACGTCCTGAGTATATGGTACATTTTCTGTTTCAGAACTGAGAACACTGTAATTGAATAACGCTCATTTGGGTATAAAAAAGAAAACAAATACTCTGTGGGTCTACAAAATCAGTCTCCCATTCACTGGACCTCATTCATTCTTTTAACCAGAACCAAGAGACATGATCACATCACTCCAGTTTTAGCCTCTTTACACTGGCTCCCAGTATGTTTTAGATTTCAAGATTTTACTGATTATTTTTAAGGCTCTTCATGATCTCTCCGAGCTATATCTCTGATTTCTTAGAACCACAGACACCAGGATGTGCTTTGAGGTCCTCAGGCAGAGATCTTTTGTCTGTTCCAAAGGCCTGACTGAAAACTTAAGGGGACAGGGTGTTTCCTGTCAGGGCCCCGAGGCTCTGGGACAGTCTGCTCGAGGAAATCAGGTCGGCCAAGTCAGTGATCTCTTTAAAGTTCCTCCTTAAAACATTATCAGAGAGCCTTTCCTGATTTTACTTGAGTTTTAAGTTCATTTAAACTGTGCTCAATCTGTGTGTCTAAACATTTTAGTAGAAATCTGGGATTCATCAGTATTTCTTTAGCTGAATTTGTTCCTACACTGTAACACATTAAAAACTGTCCCAGACCACGCGTACACACAAATGATAAAGGCCCGGCTCTGTTTCAGAAAATTAAAACACACACCTTTTAATTAAATGCAAGACACTCTAATTACGTAAAAAGGTTTTAATAGACAGTATTAAAAACCATTAATTCACTAATGCATCGGTCAAATGTAATAAATATCTATGAAATTTACACCCTTTCATTCTCATAAATTATTAATTAAAAAAATCAACTATGAAACCCGAGTGTATATATATATATATATATATATATATATATATATGTAGTTTTAGGGCATTTTGCCTTTAATTGACAGGACAACCAAGTGTGAAAGGGGTAGAGGGAGAGAGAGAGAGAGAGAGAGAGAGAGAGAGAGAGAGAGAGAGAGAGAGAGGAGGGGGGGGGATGACACGCAGCAAAGGGCCACAGGCTGGACTCGAACCCGGGCCACTGCGGCAACAGCCTTGTACATGGGGCGCCTGCTCTATTCACTAAGCCGCCGAAGCCCCTCCCAGTTTTTATATTTAAAGAAATTGTGCATATGTTTATTCGTAGCCAACTAAGTAATTGGTAGCCTATTAATAGGCATGTAAGGAATATAAAAGACTCTGATCTATGCCCAAGCAGTTGTTAAGATGGCATATGTGACGGTAGAAGATGCTGCAGTCTGTGATTTCAGGAGAGAGCGCATAAGGGCCCGACATGTCAACATGTGTAAGTAGAGTGATGAATGGCTTATTGGCTGTTTCAGACTGCCTTCACTTTCACAGACGCTCACTGATGGTTCGACTTTGGTGTGTTGAAGAATCAACTCCACCGCTTTCTCCATGACACACCTCTGGGCAAACATATTTCCCTGCATAGAGAAATGGGGGCGTGGCAGTATGCTGATTGCAGATAGTGGGCATGCATGTGCCAATCTAGAATGACTCTGACTCTCTAACATAGGCATGGTGGTGAGAAGAAAATTGGCTGGTACACATGTCATGAATACGACGGTGAGTTTGTGCATGCACTTCTTTTATACGCAGAGTGAGAAAGTTTCTATGCGAATGTAGTAAATGACGCCCATTGTCTTTGAGCAGCTCCAGACTTTATACTTGATCACATCACAAGTTTGAGGGTGCTTTACACCTGCCCTGTTTGGTTTGGTTCAGTCAAACTCAAGTTTGTTTGCCCCCTAAGTGTGGTTCATTTGGGCAGGTGTGAACACAGCAATCACACTTGGGTGTGCACCAAAACAACCGGACCAAGACCTTCTAGAAGAGGTGGTCTTTATAACAGAATGAATGCCTGATTTGGAGCAAAGCAAACGAACTCTAGGTCTGAAAGCACCGAGACTACCTTCTCTGGTTTCTGTCTTTGAGAGAGAGTAGCTCATGTTCGCAAATATCGATTGAATTTAGGCCATGGGAATAACATATTGGAATTGTTAATTTAAGTGGTGTTCCCCTTTAATGACTAAACTTATAGATACAGGTAAGGGGAGAGGTTAATGGCACAGAGGAATGAGCTAAATCAGGCTTTAGTGATACAGACAATACTTTCTGAATAGCTGGTTTTGGTCTTTTAATGGAATATAAAATATCACCAGACTCAGTAATTTACTGTATGTTGTATTGAAAAATAACACAAATGCCCAGGAACCTCACAGATGTATTATAAAGGTGTGCCATTTCTTCCAGCTTAAAGAGAGCGAGGTTATCTTTCCCCACAAAGTATCTTGACTTCAAGAGTTTGATCTGTGTAAGATAGAACATTTGGCTTCAGGCCAAAAAAGATCAACACGTCACAGGATTTAAAAATGAAGAAAATAAGAAAAAAAGACAAATTAAGCTCTTGTACTCTTTTTTAGATAAGCAACATCCTGCTGAGACATCAACAGACTTGTAGGACAGGCAGTATTAATCATACCACCGTGACAGCTGGCATGTGTACTTTAACCAGACGTGGCTTTTTTTCCCTCTTCCTGTTCTTTATCACTTCTTGCTTATTAGATGTACCTATACTTAAATGAATCTGATGTCAGGGAAGGGACACTGTGATCTGGACATGGCAGTCGCTGCGGTTGTGTGTTTGCCTGTGTGTGTGTGTTTGCATGTGTGAAGATAAGGGACCGAGGCTAACTCTACCCAGAACAGATGGAAATATTTCTCTTTGTTCCACCCCCTCTTTGTTCCTCCTTCCCCAGCCACTAAGTCTGTGTCTGTTATGTTTTTTAATCTGTCTGTGTTGAGCATTGCCAAGAGGTAGCAGGAGACGGTTCCTCCCTAACTTTTCCAAGTAAGTGGGTCTCAGCAGGTGTGCATACTGGGGCCCGTACATTAGGTCCTGAATCTTAAATTCAGCCCGCCGTCTCCATCTCTCTTCTCCATTACTATGTTGGGTCCCGTGCGAACGAGGCCTACCGTTAACCTTGGAAACAATGGATCGATATCAACCTCCTCCTTTGCTTGCATCCTGAGAAACAGTACTACGAGGTCCACCCACACATTACTCATAGCTCTTCCTCCCATTCTGCCAACTGTAATTCTTTCCCTGTCGTATCCAACCATCCAATTTTTAAAAGCTCTTTGAGATAAATTCAGAAGAGTTTATAATTACCAAAACATTTTGACTATAGTGCTTGTGCTTTTTATTTTTTATTTTTTTTCAACAGGATGAGAGTATTTTTGAAGTCCTTACCTGTGGACATAGGCTGTCGATTTGGGTGGCAGCCATTCGAACCAACTTCACACCCTCTTCGTTGTTGGAGATGGAGCACGCCAGGTTGGCCACCTGAATAAAGCAAGCAAAAAAAAGAGGACACGACGCTTAGAACTGAGTGCTTTTTACTTAAAGGTCATGTACACAAAAAAGTTTTTCCATTCCCACACTGGCAGGCTTTACACCTAAAAGGACAGGTTCCCATTTTTATTTTAAGGCCCTGATGCACCAAGCTGATGATTGGCTGTCGGTCACTCTCAGGCCATCCGTGAACATCTGTCGCCCTAGATTTTGCTTTGTACCCTGCACTGTTGGCACTAGTTGGCCCTTGTCGACCGTTTTTGACTGATTCAGCAAGTTGAAATGGCGTCGGAGCCAGCAGATGCCAGCTGACAATTTCTCGGTGAGAGAAATCACTCTGATTGGCAGTTCAGCTCAGTGAACAAGAAGAGAAATGGAAGTAAGGACAGCAAACAAACAACTAAGGTCAAGAGGGCATGAGACCACAACAAACCTGATAAGATTATTTTTTTGGTGTTGAGCTCTTTAGCAGGAAACTGTTTTAACTGTTTGTGTTGTTGTTGGCTAGGGCAGTGATTCCCAAGTGGTCCAGCCTAGGGGTCCAGATTTGTCAGTAGTCAATGGTTCAAGGTCCACACAGTTTAATATATTCAGGGTCATACTTGTCGACCTAGTTTGCTGCCTCTGTTAAGTAGCTGTCTGTTATTCACTCACTCTACAGCAGGAGACAACACTTCAAAATAAAAGTTTTGTGCCAGATATTCACTGTACTTCAAAGTAAAGTGTTTTTTTTTTTTTTAACAAACTTGACATGTTCGCAAGTCACTTGACCCACTTTTGGACCACAAACCACCAGTTGGGAACCACAGTAAATATGTGATATAGCGCCTTTCCTAGTCATTCGACCACTCAAAGCGCAATTTTACACTACGAGCCACATTCACCCATTCACTAGTGGCCGAGGCTAACATACTAGGCGCCACCTGCTACTAAGTATCAACACGCGAATAGTGAATAGCGAATAGCTATTGGGAGCATGTTGGGTTCAGTTTCTTGCTTCGACATGCAGACTGGAGGAGCTGGGGATTGAACTGCCTATCTCCCGATTGGTGGACGAACCGCTCTGCCTCTGAGCCACAGCCGCTCACTGGCTAGCATCTTGAATCCCTCCTGTCAACTGTCGACAGACTACCACCTCTCAGGGCCTTTGCACACTGTCAGTTTTTTTCGTCCAAAGTTGCTGCCTATCTAAAATTAAATACAACCTAACATGTTAATCATGTTCGCACACGTTTGAGTCCGAACCTGTTGTTAAAGTTCTTGAAACAGGTTTGATTTTCTGCATTTTTCGCATCCATCAGAGCCTTTAGAGACGTTTGACCAAGAATTAGTGAAGAAAATGTGGCGGCTCCGCCCCTTCATGCAGCTGCGGTGCCAAATGAAAGACAGGGAGGGAGTGGTGATTTTGGCATGTATTGCAAATTTTCATGATAAATAGAACAATAAAATGCATCGGAATCAGTGCACACGGTTGCTGTGTGTAATGATTTTTTCGGCTGATGGATAAAAAAAGGGACTAAATGTGCAAAGGCCTTCATGCAGGTGCAAAACGTACAATTTGGTCGGTTGTAGTCTTCGTGGTGCATTCAAGTGTAACTCTTGGCTGAGGCACAGGTGACGTGAGGCAATGCAACAGTCTGCTTTTGTCAGCACTAGTTTTTAGATGCTAGTTTCATGTGTTTGGGCCTTTAAAACAACAATGCCATGGCTGTACATTGTTGCCGTTGTTTCTCCTGTCCATACAGGCTGCACAGAAATCCCACTTAATTTTTTTAGCCTCTTTTCTCTCAAACACTCTAAAACCACTCCTGCTCATGTTATTAATCGCAGGAGATAGTATCAGATCACTTGACACAGATGACAATTTCATATTTGCACAGTTAGTGGAAATACATTTGTACACGGATAACATAGATGTTGTCAGTCTGACATGCAGTGCGTGGATACTCATTTGTACAGACCCCTTATTGAACACAGACCTCCGCATTATTGCAATAACATCATTGCACAGGGTATGTATGTCAAGAGTGCTTGTGACACCGCAGAGTGACATAGCACAGGTTGGAATATGGCGCTCAGTTGCTGCAAGGTAACTGGATTCATTCATATCCAAAATGGCCAGGTTCACACAATATGTATACAGAAAGCCTAACTCATTAGGCTGACATTTCCAGCGTGCCTGTGATGCATGACTAGCATGCCTAAATCATTACGAGGCTTGGTGGTGCAAAGAGGTGCTTTATTGTATAATTAAGGTGCCAGATGGTTTTTGTGTATGAAACAACCGTTACTTTGATTTACGTCTGTCCTTCTATCAAGGTACGGCTTCTTGATAACATGTCGCCAACGTGACTCCTCTATCGCAGACAGCTTTCAGCAGTCTTTTTTTTTTAATTTAATTGTATGTCAGGCTGCATTAATATCTTAAAAAATATACCTGTCCACTTTTCAATTTTTAAAAACTAAACATATTTGATTGATGGCATTTGAGGGTTTTATGATTTGGTATCTGTATGCAGTATATCACACAGACTGTTTGGTTAACGGCGACTGTTTGGATAATTTAAAAAGAGGTGGTGTACAATATTGGAAAGCACCACCACATCACTATCGGTTCTCTCTGACACACACACATGCACACACACTCACAAACACACAGCCTGGTGTATCCCCGTGTGAAGTCATCACATTTCTCCACAGTATCACCGCGTTTCACAGTTAATTTTCATAACTTCAAACTCTATATAATCCAATACCATCCTTAAGTAAATCAGATTGCAGCATGAGCCCCGGCTTTGAAACTGAGCTAAACAGACACATGCCTGTTGGCAGCAAAAGGTGCCAGTCTGTATTAGCACTTCTAGTGCTCACATGTCACTGTTTGAGGCAAATTGAGGTAAATCAAATTTGTGTTAGAGGACTCTTGCTTAGAGCTCTGTCTCTTTACTCATGACAGCAATGAGCACATTGATGGATTGCAGTCCTTTATGTGAAGCAGTGTGTGTATGTGTTTAAAGTGTGTGTGAGAGAGAGGGAGAGAGCGAGACAGAGTGTGATTGAGAGTCCGTGTTCCACATAAACGTGAGTGGCTGCTTGCAGAAGGTTTGACAAACATACAAAACATAATTTAAAGGACCATCCCGGCATAATTCAACTTCCTTGCATTCATTTACTGTTTTACATTACAGAGCATTTCCCAGAACCTTTATGATGTCATAACATATTTGCAAATTTATCCATGTCTTTGCAAAGTAAATTTAAAGTGGATGCTGTTAAGTTTCTAAGAAAAACTCCCTGTAAAGAAAACGGTGGCCAAATCAAGCCAGTATTGTTTGAAATTCAATTATATTTTCCTTTTACTTTAATGGACACCGGCTGGAGAGCGCATCCTGCTTTGGTTTTTCTCTTGGTTTCAGACTGACAGAACACTCGCCATTGTATTAGCGAGTAAACTCTCCCATCTTGTCTGATCTTCCCTAAATGCAACGGACCTATTTCAAGAGGTTGATGGCGTGATATTTTGTTCCAGTACAACTAGGTGCAGGTTTGTGGGCTGAAACTGAAATCACACTGACATTCTCCTTGAATAACAAAGCCTTGTCATTCATCGTGTCTCCATAAAATAGCAGGCTTTCAAGAAGTAGGACAAAGGTTCAGCACTTTTTCCATTTAGCTCTTTTTCCAATTACAGCATAATTGCAGTACCTGACTTGTAGAAAGCAAGTCCCCCCCTTTTCTCTGTCTTAATACTGTAGTTTATTTTCTTTAGTTCTGCTCAGGCCCAGCGGCCAGTGTGAGGCTTCACTGGGCCCTGTGTGAGGCTAAGGGGCAGAGGGCTTTCTGGAGGCTGGAAACAAGCCCGACAGACCCACTCCCACTGCCTCTTACCCCAACACAGAGAGCTGGGCCAGGGCCAGCGCTGCAACATCCAGCCAAAACTACTAATTGCAATTATCTAAGGAAGTGCCTCTCCTTTGAGGTTTTGCTTTTTTGTCCAAAGAGAGGAGTGAAAAACCAAGACAGAAGGTTTGAGACTTCACCACGCAAGCCTAATGCTGATACGGTCAAGGATGTTGGAACAGAATATGCAATTCAAAGAGGTGTGTGTGTGGTTTTGTGTGTGTGTGTGTGTGTGTGTGTAAGAGAGGGAGAGAAAGGGAGCAATAGAGAGAGAGAGATCCCAGCTGAATGCTCATTCTTCATTTTAGCCTCGAACAAAGAACTATCGATTTTGTCCTTTTGCTCTGCCCTGGATAATCACTTCAATTCTAATTTGATGAAGGTTTCCACTGCAGTTGGAGAGATGGGCATTCTCATGTATGCTATCTAAATCACCTAAATGGAGCTGAGTAACTGAAAATAGATCTGACAGTGTCATTTTTTCCCATTTTTTTATGCTGGTGGTTGTTACTGAGAACCTCAAATCTATCGCCAGGAAACACTGATGAAGGTAATACATTAAAGAATACCTTAACAGTCCCTTTTCACTGTTAAAAAGCACTGGCTGTGCACAATGCATATTATCACTTTATCTCTATGTAATCTCATGAATCTTCTTTGTTCTACATACCTATTATTCCTTATGTAATGCTTAAAACTTCTGACAGATTACTCCCCCCCCCCCCCCTTTTTTTAAAAATGATTATTTTTTATATCTTTGATCGTTCTTGACGGGGCCAACACTTGAGCGGCTGTGCCAAAGAGCAGCAAGGCTGAGCCAGAAGAAGACTCTCCTTGCTTCACTAAGGACGGTCAGCGCCCCCGTAAACCATGCCATTTCTACAGCCATTTTCGGGGCAGCTACACCGCACAAATCTCCCTTCCAGTTACTAACTCTCAGAAGGATTAATAGAGGCGGTGTCAGCCAAGGTGCTGGGCACATCAGCTTCACCCGAGGAAGATGCGGGAAGCAGACTTAAAAAGGAGAAGCTTGGGAGTGGGAGAAGCAATCAGTGATGATGACATTTAAAATTTTGTGATGTAACACGGAAACACTTTGTTCTATTAAAGATCCAGTGTGTAGGATTTGGGAGATATATTGGCAGAAATATATAATAAGAATGTTCTCTAGTGTATAATTACCTGAAAATAAGAATTATTGCCTTTTTGTGACCTTAAATTGAGCTGTTCATATCTACATAGGGAGCAGGTCCTTGTCCATGGAGTCGGCCATGTTGTGCCACAATATTTCTACAGTAGCCCAGAACAGATCACGTGAACACCGTCTCTAGATGTCCTGTCGGCCACTGTAGTTAGCAGCCCCTCCAAAACGAGCTGAACAGCATTGGAAAAACAGCAATTTGTAAATGAAACTGGTTTATGCAGTGTATTTACTGGCTTAAAACACTAAAACACCGGGTCTGTTTGTTTTGGAGAGGAAGAGATCTCTGCTGATAATTCGGCTCCTGGTAAAAACCCTCTTAACATCTGGATCTTAAGTAATCGGAAAAGAAAGGTGAGCACACATTTGCAAGTGCTGGGCAAGCAGGACGTCAACAGGCCAAACAGCATTAAAGAAACATTGATTGGTAACCAGAGACTGCTTTATGCAGTGTTTTTACCGGTTTAAATCACTGAATTTGTTTGTTTTGGAGAGGAAGGAACCTCTCTGAATAATTCGACTCCTGGTAAAAACTTCCTGAACATCTGGATCTTAAGTTATCAGAGAAAAAAGGTGGGCACACATATGCAAGTACTGGGCTGGCAGGACAGCATAGGAGAGACACTGATTTGTGGCGTGAAACTGGTCTATTCAGTGTTTTTGCTGGCTTAGAAACACTTGGTCTGTTTGTTTTGGAGAGGAGGAGACCTCTGCTGATAGTTCAGCTCCTGGTATAAACCTCCTTAACATTTGGATCTTAGGTTATCAGAGAAAAAGCCAAGCACACATTTGCAAGTGCTAAGCTAGATTACCAGGTTTGTTAAATTTGGAGAGAGAGAGAGACCTCTAAAAACCTCCTGAACAATGTACACTTAAGGAATTCTAACCGGGAGTTCACAAGTAGCACATGGGAGAAGTTTCAGCTGGTTGCTATCTGCACTCCTCACCACTAGATGTCACTAAATCCTACACACTGTTCCTTTAAAAGTCTGTCATCTGAATGTTTACTTGTTGCAGGGATGGTGTTGGGCTTTATTGACATGGAATAAAAGTTTTTTTTTTCTTTGAAATGCGCAAACCCACCAGTGTATTTCACTGCTCTTTTCCAGCCCCTCTACCCCTTGTGCACACATGAGCTCCGACATGCACTCACACACCCTCACAATAAATAAATAAATCAGTCTGTCAACATAGATGGTGCAGAACATGTAACAGGGGAATACAGTATGCAGACTGTGAAACAATTACAGGCCCGCCCTCGCTGGAGTACTTCTATTTGTTTTAGTCAGGAGCTGTCGGCTCCCAGCGGTGACGCCTGTACTCACAACGCATGGACGGGTGGTGACAGAAACAGGTTAAGGTGCATCACATGAGGTTACACCAGATGTCAAGGTTGTGTGAAGGTCATATCTACAGGGGATATCAAGCAGCGGGAGTCAACGACCTGCTGTGTGTGACTATAAACCACGCCTTTGAAAATCAATCCCTATTAAGAAGTGAAGTACGTATTGCCTCAGGAAGAATGCCCACCGGGCTCGCAACTACATCAAAAGGCACGCCAGACCTTGCAGCATATTAAACAAGAAAAGTGTTGTATAACAAGAACAAAGGTAATAGATTTCCGAGCATGTTCGCCATGATAGCGGTTGTAATGCCTACTCTGCTCTTGGATCTTGTTCAGATGAAAGCAGTCTGTGATTTTGGAGGAATTACTAATTTGAAGACTGACAAATTTGACATTCTTTTTCTAACTGAGTGACACACATGTCACATGCTCTCCTGTGTGTGATAACAGGAAGCCAAATAAACAGGGAACATCATTTAACCAGTCTTATTTGTGCAAAATCTCAGACGTAATATTGCTGAATATACTGGAAAGCGACACAACAGTCTTTTCTTTTCTCGTAAGGTGAGGATAAAACATAATGTGAAATTAGGGAACGGCTTTCTGAGTCACTTTGATTGCCAATTGCCAGTTAATTGCTCCCCCTGCTACTTTTTTTTTTTTTTTTTTTTCCCCCCAATCTCCCCACCTACCCTCGCCTGAGAGACAAAGTGGACCTAAATTGCAAGTGACTCTAATGCACTTAGGAGTTCTCTCTACACTTCCTAACTCAGAATGGAAATGAGTTTAAGTCACTGTTTACTAAGTGACAGGTCCACTAATATGTGGCTGACTGGGATACGATCCTACACTCCTCCACAAACACTGCCTCCCCGCACACCCTCTGGTTCGGCTCATCAACTCCATGCATACAGACGCAGTCGCTACCACAAGCACACACACACACAGAAACAAAGAGTGTCTCTCATTATTCCTAATGCCCAGATCTTTTGAGATAAAAGATAGTGTTCACCCACTAGACGGAGTATCAGGAGTTCACCCTTGCATTAGATCAAGAGGATTAACAATAAGTTGTGGGTTGGGAACATTTCTGTATTTTCTTTGAGTTCATGTGAATAGGAAGACATATAGTAGGAGGAGATTGGCATAATGGCCAAAATCTTCTCTCACAGTAAATGTAATTTCATTTCACATTTACTGTATACACCAAGATAAAGTTATGTGTTGTAAATTCAGTCAACAAGGCGAAATTGCAGCTTCTTCCCAGAGGCTGTGAGACTCTGACTTAAGGTCTGTCCTCTGCACGCTATACTGCTGTGACTGCAGCTACTGATGCACTATTACGCACTTTAACATGCTGCTTTGTTTTTTAATTTTTTGTTGTTTTTATTATATGCTTTTAGGTTATTCATTATTTATTATAGGTCTATCTTAAAATGTTATTTATTCTGTACGCTGCTGGACCTGGGTAATGAATGTCGTTCCCTCATGTTTTTAAAATGTTTGAATGACAATATACTGAACCTTGGACCTCAATAAATTGTTAATTGTCTTCTTGTATTTTGAAAACAACTGTCTCAGCTGAGCAAACACTTGAGTTAAAAGCAAAACACTCAAACCTACAAAACTAAAATTCTTTCAAATGGAAACCTTTAAGGCGTCTGAGAACAATAGATTTAAGTGTTACACGCTTCTGTATTTACAACTTCACTCTCCTCGTCTATGTCCTCCCAAATCATGTCACATTACTAGGGAGCTGGATTCTAAAGAATTCCGCAAATCACGAGACCACACGAGACTGCAAGCCTGATTTTCTACACAGCTCAGAATAGCTATCAAGGTTCAATCTGTATTGCCAAATCTCTACCGACGGACACATTTGTACCGTCGCACCACATATACTGTTACATGGCCCAACCCTACATACAAGAAGACAACATTTATTAACGGGAAAATAAAAATGCATCATTAAAATGTCTCCATCATATGGAGGAATACAACAAAGCCGACCACAGATACACACCCTGTGGCCCCTTTTCAGCTACACCTGTGAAATTTAATGAGATCCAATGCAACAGCTCAGCCGTAAATGCTACCTTTACAAAGACAATAATGTTCTGGTTCTATTGACACTCAGAAAGATATTAATTTAACTATACGTCTATATTGACATTATAGATTGCATTGCGCTGGTGGAGCTGCATTATGCTGAGATGTGTTTCTAATGTTTTTCCCCACATCCCATTTACAAACAAGAGGAGGGAAGAATGTTAGTTTATTATAATCCAGTCCGGATCAACACCACTGTTAACTATGACCTTGGTCATAGTAACATGTAGTTGAATTCTTGGAAAAAATTTTTTTTATTGTTTACATAACTATGAGGGTAATTATGTGTCCATATTTGGGTACACACAGAGATAGGCAAAAATACATCAAAATGTATTTAAATACAAAATACCCCTCAAATAAATGTATCAAAATAAAATACAAAATACTGGTGCCAGAAAATCTATCAAAATAAAATAAATATATTTTGTATTTTCAAATACAGAAAATACTTTTTTTTCTTTTTCTTTTTAGCAGCGACCCACAGCTCTATAGGTCACTCTGTCGGTCGGTTGGTTGGTCAGCTGGTCCACAAAGCTTTTTGCGAATAACTCAAAAAGTCCTTGATCAAAAATGCTCAAAATTTGCATACTGCAACTAGAGACCATGAGTAACTATACCAGAAAGAATGCCCACGATTCGTCCATAGGTGGCACTATACTAACCGATTCAAATTTTTTTGTGAGTAACTCAAAAAGTCCTTGACCAAAAATGCTCAAAATGTACATGCTGCAATTAGATACCACAAGTAACTATGCCAGAAAGAACAACCATGGTTCATCCATTAATGGCATGATAGTAGCAAATTTGGTTGCAGCTATTGCAATTTTTTTTTTTTTTTAAAAAGATATTTTTTGGGGCCTTTGTAGCCTTTAATGTATAGGACAGACAAGTGTGAAAGGGGGAGAAAGAGGGAGTGACATGCAGCAAAGGGCCACAGGCTGGAGACGAACCCGGGCCGCTGCGGCAACAGCCTTGTACATGGGGCGCCTGCTCTACCACTAAGCCACTGACGCCCCTAGCTATTGCAAATTTAATGTCAACTTGTCATGACAAAGACAACTTCTGGTAATGTCACTTTGATTAATGTCAAGTTGTGTGTTACCTTATTTTTTCCCTTTTACCTTATCTTTTGCGGTCTCTACATATGTTAAATATTCCTAAAAAAGGCAATTACAAAAAAGAAAGGTTAACAAAAATTGGCAATTATAATCTTTGTAAAGGTAGTATATGTGACAGCTGTTGTACTTGAATACTTTAGATTGTACAGATGTACAATCTAAAGTATTCAAGTACAACAGCTGAATACTTTAGATTGTACAGATGTACCTAATAAAGTGGTCATAGACTGTACACTACACACTATAGGTAGTGGTTGTATTGTTAATTAAAATGAGCACTTAAACTGTTAAAAAAAAAACATCTGCTGACTGAAATAAAAAAAGAACAAAATCTAAATAAAACTACAATGTGATGACAGAACTAATTAAAATTAAAATTAAATACATAACAGAAAAATGCTTTAATTTGCATGTACAGCCAGGGTTTTCATTCTGCACCGCGAAACTGTGAGGTGTTTAAAGCAATCAGGCTAAGACATCCACAGAGGGAATTTTATAGCGACATGGAAGTTAACTGACCCGATTCCATACGGTCAATGAATCCTTAACAAAGCTGCTTCCAGGTCAGCTACAGATATTGTACACATCCCCTTTTACAATAGGAACATGCACAGGTGTGTGTGCACAAAGGGTACAGTGGAAATGAGACAGTCCACTCAGTAGTACACCCATTATACGTCTATGCCATGCCTTCCCTTCACTGAAAAATGACTTCCATTAATTACCCTATAATGTGTTTAATGCTGCTCCTCAGTGTGTTAGATAATTAAGCTTGCTATTTGACAGTGCCATTTTTAATGGAGTGCTGCTGTGTTCAGTTTCCGCTCATTTAGACATGCATGCGGTCGGAGTTAGATCTTGCATTTGTATTTTGGTCTTTTCATTTCATGATCAATACTGTCTGCTGCATCTGAAGTGCTCCAAAAGTTTTTTTTAAAACAAGAAAAACAAACATTTAGAAATTCTCTTTAATCCTGACTGAAGAGTGATTTTGATAATGCCGGAAAAACTATAAATTCAGGGAGAAGAAAACATGTCAACATGTCACTGAAAACAAACCACAATCAAGGCATCAAGAATTAAAGATCTGAACTGTTAAACCCTGAGCCTACAGTAGCTGGGACACCAAAACCCTCAGTGCTCAGTACAGCTCCACTCCACCAAGACCGAATCTAAATTCTAGGTTCACCTCATAAACAATCTGGCAGTCTTCTGTTTTCTCACTATGACTTTGATGATGCCATACTTGCAAACCTTAAAAGGTCTTTTATTGATTACATGTGGCTACATGTTAGGATCTCGACTCATCTTGGATGCCTTGCTTCTGTGACTTGGAAATATATGAAGCAGCCTCTTGATGTCATATTTTATCTTATGTAACTTTGGAACATCTCTCAGAGGTTTTATTTTCACTCAAATAAAAATGCAGTTTAATTAACTAACATGAGAACTTTTTAAAAAAATATGCTGTGTGTAACTGTGTGTTCACACCAAACGCGATGGACGCGATGAACGCCACAAGTTTCCATTCAAAATCAATGTAAATGACGCGATGACACGCGATGTCGCTTCGGGCGATGCGTTTCAGGCGATAAGAGCGACACGATGAAGCGATGACGCGTCCATCGCCTCATCACGTGTGTCGCTTGAAGTTGAAAAATTTGAACTTTTCAAGCGACATCGCGTGACGCTGTGCCGCGACATCCAATCAGCGTTGATATCCAACCATTCATAAAGAAATTATAAGCAACTAACCGGAGACAGATGGACAGGCGCTCCGCAGCTGGGATGGAGCACCTGTAGTTGGTGTCCAGGCGGGAGATCCTCGCACCGATACGGGCCAACAGGTCCTCAAACTGGGCCAGCGTCAGCCTGAAGTACCGCTGGAAACGACCGTCATCCAGACGCAGCTCTTGCAGGAGGTGATGATATTCACCCAGCTGTGTGCATTTCTGGAGGATATTGTGAACCCAGACACGGCGGCGTTTGGGTCTCAGATCCAAATCAGATGTCCACAACAGATAAAGAGCAGCTATGGTAGTTAACTCAGCCATGGTTGATGAGAAAATAGCGGGAGGTGATGAAAATTGCGGGAGGAGGGTTGCGTCATTGCGATTGAAGCGATGATCAAAAAGGTGACATTTGTGATCAAGCGACGCGATACTCGCGTTACGGGCGATGACGTCGCGTCCATCGCGTTTGGTGTGAATGCACAGTAAGTCTTAAATATGCAACTGCAGGTAGGGATTGAGGTTTATAATTTTGAATAGTTTACTTAATTACCATTATATTATATCTTGTGACTTTTTTGTCTTGTGTCCAACTGCATTTTAGATCTTGCACATGCTGGTCTGAGTCTGGATATGATAGAATGCGATATGAAACAATACATTCATTTTCCATAACCGCTTATCCTGTTGGGGGTCGTGGGGGGCTGGAGCCTATCCCAGATGAGACTGGGCGAGAGGCAAGGTACACCCTGGACAGGTCGCCAGACTATCACAGGGCTGACACATAGAGACAGACAACCATTCACACTCACATTCACACCTATGGCCAATTTAGAGTCACCAATTAACCTGCATGTCTTTGGACTGTGGGAGGAAGCTAGAGTACCTGGAGAAAACCCACGCTGACACGGGGGAACATGCAAACTCCGCACAGACAGGCTCTTCCACGCTGGAACCCAAACCCCCCACCCTGGGTTTGAACCAGGAACAATGCAAAGTACTGCACTACTGTGCTGCCCATGCGATACGATACGATACGATACGATACGATATGATACGATATGATACAATACGATACAATATACTTTATTGTCCCTTTAGGGAAATTTGTCTTGAATTCCGGAGCTGCACAAGTATTATTCCCTTACAATAATAGTATAGAAGAAATGAAGCATACACCATAAAAACATAAAAAACACAACAGTTGATAACAGCTGATTGGCTGTTGACTGAAAAGAAACAAACGCTCTATCTCTTTAAAATGATGTTTCTTTATTTGTGTTTGTGAAATAAGGCTGTCATTTGGAGCTTTGCAGTCATTCCTCGTATATCTCATCCCTGCTAGCAGTTATTAGAGACTTCAGTTATGAAGAATTAATATACTGTAAAACAAGAACATAGATTTCTAATGTTGGTTTTATTGTGTTGGTTACTCTGGCATCTATTATTCATGGCATATATTGTATGTCTGTATTTTCCTGTAAATTGAATATTTGATCAATATACAATTACAAGAGGAATTTAAGTAAACTCCTTCACATTTGATTGGACCGCTAAAAGTTGGCGGGTTGAGAGTTTAGTGTAGCCACAGCTGGGCGCCAGCAGCTGACTGTTGGCTCCACACACACCTCCCTCAGTGTTAGATCAAGAGGAGGAGGGAGAAAAGACTGAATGAATGAATGAATGAATGAATGAATGAATGAATGGGACCTCAGCCACATTGTTTTGGAAATGAAAACAAAGGCTTGACCGTTGACAAGAGGTGTGTCATAACAGCAACCCCCCGAAGGTGTTAGCCAGTGGGATTGTGGTATCCATCGGGGGAGAGAGCAATACAAAGCCCAGCGTATGCTTCATGTAACGTTAGCTGCTGAAGCAGTCCACTGTTAATAATGTGCCTTGCACATTATCTGGAGCTGTCACAGATACCACTTTCCTCAGCTGAATAAATTCCAGCCAGTTGTCTGTAACAATGGTATTTTGGGGAAACGAAGACCCACTGAAGTAGCATGCTGTTGCTAGCAAGCTAACTAGCTCTGCTAACAGATTGACTGATGGGTGGATGTTGTGATATCAATGCTCTAAATAGGCTGGTAGTAGCTTACCTAAGCACACTGTAGATTATGTTTTACAAGTGGGAACATGATTGAATTTTGATGGGAAACATTATGAAATATAAACACATGATGTTCATATTGGGGATCTGATCTAAAAGGGTTAACAAGGCAGTTTCCATTTCATCTGGACTTTCAAGGCTTTTTTAGGGGAGTTTTTTCATATCCAAAGTGAGGGTCTAAGGACAGAGTGTGTCGTATGCTGAACAGACTGTAAAAAGCCCCTTGAGGCAAATTTGTGATATTGTGCTTTATACAGTAAGTAAAATTGATTTGACTTGACTTGAAAAGAAAACTCCTGTGTGACAGTTTTCTCTTCTTTTGAGTTTATATGATTTTTGAATCAACACAGAATAGCCTTCACAATCACATCATGGTCTCCTTGACAACCATGACTGAGCTTGCATGAGAGGCTGACAGAGTGTGATTTACAGTGGTCGTTTCTCTGGAGCCGCAGCTGAGGACTGGGTATTCCTGCTAATACCATGGCTGGCTTCTCGATAAATATGATAATTTGCTGCAGGCTGCCAGGGAGGTGAACCAGCAGTGCTAGTGGGGAGAGGTTAGAATCGTACATGAGACAGCAGCGGGGGTGGATGACAACACAGTTCAGACTAGTACAGATGCATGCACACGGTCGCAGACGCGCATACACACACCAGCAGAAAGGAAAGTGGTGATGTAATACAAAAGAAGACGCCGGCAATCTGTTTGCAGCAGTCTGTTCGCAGCTTGTTCACCCCTTTCTAGTGCTTAATGTCAGGGAGTAGTAGTTTCTGTCAGTGACCACATCCGCAGAGGCTTCAAAACGTGATTTATTTACATTGAGATCTGAATGCCTAAATGCAGAAGGCCATAGGAAGACAGGATGGGCACCTAGAGAATAATATCCACCATATAAAATTTTATTGAGCTCAACAAGGGACACAGAGAGGTAATTGAAAGCAATATAAACAAATCATAAAGCTAGCTGGACAGAACTGACTTGGGACAAGCATATATATGAGTATCTGTGTGTGTGTGTACTTGTGTGTGTGTGTCTGCACATGCACTAGATGAGCATCTTACAGCTCCAATTTAGAGTCCTGGATATTGGATTATCTCGTTCCCACTGCTGTGAATGACAGGGAATTAAAGAGAGAAGGAAGAGGGGGGCAACAAATGGCTGACTCACTTTCCCTCAGGCGGAGGGCAACTATTCACACTTCCTGCTGGCTTTGGTGTCTTGCTGCTTTGCTGCGCTCCAGTCTTGAGGAGCAAAGGCCGGCCAGACAGATTTCTCTTCATTTTGTTACGAGCACTCGCTCGCACAGGGAGTGTTGGTACCACCTACACAGTCAAAAAGTTGTGTCTCCCAGGTAGGTAGTACAGTAGTTTGTTCATTTTACAACATCTTTTGCCTTTTGCTCAAGCTGGTGCTGCAGCCACAGGGGCCAGACTGTCTCTCTCACAGTTCCTCTCCATTCTTCTTTCCCCTCCGAAAAAGAAAAAAGAAAACTAAAAACAAAAAGCAGCTCGGGCTGTTTCAACTGAAGTATTGATTTCTCTTTGCATTCTCCCTCTCCCTTCCTCCCGCCCTCCCTTTCTAAGAGTGCTAGCCAAGCAGTCGGGCTTGGCACCAAAACATAATTATGAAAATGGACCTCTGGGTTGTTTCTTTTAATCTATCTGTACATTCCACAGTCTCTCTGCAACAGAAGCTATTTAAAAACGGTTTCAAGGGGATTGAAATGTTTAACCCACTGTACTGTAAAGAATGGTATACTTATTGGTGCCACGACATCGGTTGCTGTCTAAATCACGTGTGTAACCGACACGTCATCACTTTCAGCAAATAATTATCAGGAAATGCCAATACAATACAGACCCACATTGTGTATTGTTAGCAGACCCACAGAAGTCTAACTACTGAGGCAGGGTGAGATTTGAGTGCTCTGTAGTTTCTGTCAAACGCCGGCATCGATTTACACTGTGTGGCACCCATGACAAAGTGCCTAGACTCAGACAGCAATTGCTGCTCTCTCTCTCCCAACTTACAGTTCAGTGGCCAGTGAAAGCCAAATGACACAGCCAAAATCAGGCCCATTTTCAAGACATTAAACTCTGCAGCACGACGTGAGATACAGTAGCTGCAGTATCAGAACTGCTTCCTTGCTCAAGCTGTTAGTGTTATGTTTCACTGCAAAATGCCATCAAGTGAAAGATATTGTTGGATATATTTGGCCTGTCTGCTGGTTGTTAGAGGGACAGTTCACCCTTAAATTAAAATACATGTTTTTACTCTCACCTGTAGAGCTATTTATCAGCTAAATTGCTTTGATGTGTGTTGCAGGTATCGGCCATAGAGATGTCTGCATCCTAGCAGCTGAAATAAGTTTCCTCCGTGGGGTGGCTGGGCTCAGCTTTAAAGATTGGCTGAGAAGCTCAGACATCTGGAGGGAGCTCGGAGTAGAGCTGCTGCTCCTTTTTGTCAAAAGGGGTCAGTTGAGGTGGTTCAGGCATCTGATCAGGATGCCTCCTGAGCGCTTTCTGTTGGAGGTGTTCCTGGCACGTCCCACTGGTAGGAGGCCCCGGGGCAGACCCAGAACACGCTGGAGGGATTACATATCTCACCTGGCCTGGGAACGCCTCGGGGTCCCCCAGGAGGAGCTGGTAAGCATTGCTGGGGATAGGGACATCAGGGGTGCTTTGCTTGGCCTGCTGCCCCCATAATCCGGCCCCATATAAGCAGATGATATAAACGGATGAATGGATAGATGGCACTCAGCTTGTGGTGTTCAAAGCACCAAAAAAATACATTTGAAAACCTCAACAGCGATGTCTTTTTCCAGAAATCATGACCTGGTTACTCAAGATAATCCACAGACCTTGTTGGCAGTTTTATTTAGGGACTATTTTCTTTCTACCAAACTACAACTGCAAATGTATCACTGCACAACAGGAAGCGTGCATCCAGTCATGGATGAGAGGTTTGTGCTTGCGACAGCGTGAGATGTACACATTTATAGCTTACTCCTCGGCTGAGTGGTAACATTAGCTAGCTCAGTAGTGCTAGGTTAGCTAGCAGTAGATACACACTACCTTATGCGTGGTGATACGTTTGGCGAATGTATTCTGGCGGAAAGAAAATAGTCCCTTCAAGGTCTGTGGATTATCAGGAGCAATCGAGTCATGGTGTCTGGAGAGAGACGTTGCTGTTAAGTTTTTTTTAAATGTATTCCTTTGGTACTTTGCATCGATTTAAAAATTCTGCTACTCCTTCATATCTACACACCCTCCTGTACTCTCACATCCTCTTCTGCCATCCAACGACTCCCTTTCAAATACCATCTGGAAACACATCTTTTCAAGCTGATATATTCGATCTGATTTGTTGGTAACACATATTGATACTTACACTTGTGATGACTTTATTCTTAATATTAATAATTCTGATATTTGTCTGGTCATTTTATTAACATTTATTATATATTACAAAACTGTTTGAATTTATTATCTGTGGATACATTGCTGCTTGTTTTTCATCTATGCCTATAAATAAAATGCATTATTATTATTATTACTTTTAGCGCCACAAGCCAAGTGCCATCTAGTTCCATTATATTCAAGAGAAGGCAGACATCTGCAACACTCTGCGACTCACTCCAAAACAATCGAGACAGATAAATAGCACTATGGGTAAGAGGAGAAATATGTATTTTTGATTTTTAAGTGAACTGTCCCTTTAAGTATAGACAATTAATTATCAAGAACAACAGGTTATAGGCAAGATTTGTCCTGCAACAGAGGTCATGCAAGGTGTGATGCTTCCATATGTAACACTTTAGTTAATGAGCGTGTAAGAGATGATATCTATATTACCTTCATTCCATTTGGCCTTTCATAGATTAGAAAATTAGCAGCGTCTTTCATACAGGGTTAGATTCTCAGTTGATCCAAAGGATCTATAACACCAGAGTACAATCTCAGACAAAATGTGAACACGGCAAGACCTTGACATTTCTCCACATCACATCCCTCTGCCTTCTCACATCTATCTAAGGCACAAGAAAAGCATGATTAGTCCTGTTGGATGATAGATGCACGCAGTGAGAAAGGTCAGCGGTTGTCGGTCCTTAATGCCTCAACCTTTAAATTGGGGGATGGGTGAAGAGAGATGAAATAAAAAAAAAACTGAGCAGCGAGAACGGGAGTGGGTGACGATGATTTATAAGAATCAATAATTACTCATTCTATGTCAAACACATGTGAAGCATGGTGGAGAAATGTAAACAGCGCAGCTCAGATGGCAGAAAAACTCTGCTTTACATCCTCCCATCTGCTTATAAAAGAAACAATATGAATGTGAATGCAAAAAATCTGAAAGTCAGACATCAAGAGACGCAGATGAAAATAGCTGATGTGATTGATTTTATTACCATCACATAATTTCACACCTCCTTTTCTGTGTGTAGAAAAGTTTTTGTTTTTATATATATATATATATATATATATATATATTCAAGCTGTGTAAAAACAACATGTGAGTCCCTCAGAAAGTCCAGATGCATCAGACAGACTTCTTGATCTGATCTATCCGGTGTATTTCTGTCTTAGGAAGTCTAAATGTGCCAACGAAAATGTCACATTGATTCCTGTGCTTTTAAATTAATGCTTGTGTGATTTTCTCTCAGGTGAGAACAGGAAAGTGTGAAGACGTGAAAGGCCAGCGTAGCACTGGCTGTGAGCAGAATTAACAGCATAATTAAAATAGTCTCCATCACAACGGCCATTAGTCCTCCTCCATCTTGGAATATTATTCCTTAGGTGTTAATAAATAACACCTCATGTAAAATGCAGCGTGCAGCGAGGCTCTTAGTGAAATTCGAACAGTTTTATAAGTACAATGTCGGTGGTGATATACAGTATGCTGCAGTACACTGTGCATTTAGTATAGCTGCTCTTTCTGCACAGTGACAAAGACGTGAGGTGATAAAACAGTGATGAAATGCAGAGCGTGTAAGACAACGTGATTAAAAAAGAGATCTAGAAACTTTTCTATGAGCCGTTTTATCTTCAGATAATTTCCTTTCCAGTCACTTCACACAGCAGAGTTCTGGTCGCATTAGTTTAAAAAAAAAAAAAAAATCACTGTAAACATTTCATTTTCCACTTTACTGCCTTTATGAAGACAAACCTTTTGTACTGGGAGTGTTAGTGGCGCTGCACATCTATCTTTTAAAGATGTCAGTTTTACAAAAGGCCGTTGACGTGTTTTAAACTCCAATAGTAATGTCTTGGCACACTTTTTTGGCGGAGGACATTCGCCGAAATAATGGATAAATCACAGCAAGTCTAAAGGGCCCAGTGACCAGACAAAATCAAATATGCAATCAGCGCGAGCCTTTGATGCAATGGCTTTAGCTAATTACTTCATTAAGGGGAAGACATAACTTTTGCCCTGGGGTTGCCAATTAATGTGAACCCTGGAACCAAATGTGTTATGGGTGCTTTTCTTACGTAGCAGCGATAAACTATAAATTGTGAGTCCAATTAATTTAGGATTGGTGTAATTAAGCTTTGGGAACTGAACGCTGCTGCACCTATTGCTCCTCGGGGAGTAGTGTCTGGACATTTCCACAGTAAATAATGCTCCCACTCTTCACTTTCCACCTTGAAAACGCTCTAAAGAACTCATTAAAACATGTCGCTCTCATCAACCACTTTTGGGATACGGGTGCCTTAATGTTGCCTTATGACCAGCTGGGGTCCAGCCTGTAGCATTTAAGGTTATTTCCACAGTATAACAGACGGCAGGTTGCGGGAGTCACCATCAGGGCATATTCACAGCTGCCATCCCAGGGGTGTTGTTGCTGCGCTGCGTAATTGGATATTTGTCTTAAAATCAGGCTGTCTGTTTTGGCTTCACAGCTGAACCTAACTGACACTGTGTTAGGTTTATATGTACAGATCCTGATCGCATTTATAGCCTCAAAGGGCTCCACAATGGCCTGTTATTATCCAATAAAAACTGCTCATGTAAAGGTGGCGATAACAGCTTTGCATATTTGTCCTATGTGAACAGTTGTTTACAGGGGAGCGGACTTCCTGTCTTTCTGGCAGCCAGAGAGAATGTGTTTCTCTCTGGCTGCTCCGATCGAACTCAGTTGACCCCTCCTGACATGGCTCAATTTTCTAAACACTTCTGGTCAGTCAATAGCCTGATGCCCTATAAAAAGGTGACTAAAATGCAGCGTATGTTTAAAGGTTAAAGTCTCCTATCAGTGGTCAGCCTACATCTTTAACGTCCTGCTTGAGACAGACAAGTAGCACTTTAAACTCCACTTCGACTAGTTAGACTTTGAGGGAAGGGACGGTGTTTACTCTTGATGCAATAAATAATTAATTTCCATTAATTTTTCTGCTTTCTTCTTTCCTTTGTGGCAAAGCGGGAACACACCAATAGCGTTATTGGTGAATATGCCTTAATTGCCGCTGGTCTCAGTGGGACGGCTAACTTGTTTCAATTTCAACACCACAGTTGTCTTTAGAGTTTTCTCTCTGCCAGTCCCGACAACACACTTTTTTTCCTCCTCTCATATTACGTCGTCTAAAGCGAGAACTAAAGTATCTTCTGACAAACAATCATCATTCCGAGAAAATGTAGAAAAATGGTTCTTTTGTTATTGGTTTGGCATTTTTTCAATGTTTCAGTTCACTTTCTTGACTGTAAATCGGGCAGTAACACATTATCCACCACAAACAAGACTGAGTTGTTTTCACCACGTAGTGCAGCACACTGTCTGCTACTCATTGTCCATGATTTTATTTGAGTGTCCAAATTGAGAGTGTGAAACTCTCTCTTCATAGTGTCCCTCAAGATTCCAACAATGGAACAAAAGCAGTAGTGTCAACGGCATGCACAAAACTGTCTGCTAAAAATCCCACAGTGTAATGTGCTGCATTTTACAGACACAAAAACTGAATGAGCTTTTGATTATTTGTTTAAAGGGCAAGTTCAGTATTTTTCAACCTGGATCCCATTTTTCCATAACTCTGTTTTAAAGTGACTAATGGGAACAGCGATCTTGAAAATTGAGAGCAGTGCAGCCAGCAGCAGCTAAACCGGCTGCGGTGAAAATTTATGCAAAGTGCTTGTTTTTGCCACTGACGGGCTCAGATTGTCATTTTAAGTGTCTGACAATGCAGTGGAAATATTTCCTACAGAGACAGGCCTTCAGACTTTTTTTTTGTTAAACCATAAACAGCCCCAAACCCACCAGACTCCATTTAGATAAACAATAATTTTAGCATATTTTCAAACCTAACTCGATGAATTAAGGGTTTATTTCAACCAAATCTGAGCTGGTGACTGTGGAAACGATAGAAAGCTAAACAAGAGGGGTTGTTTTTTGAAGCTGTTTTGTTTCTGTCAATTTTGAATTAAGTTTGAGTGGAGTCTGGGGTGTTGGGCTATGGTGATTTCAGAGCTGTTTCTCGTTACACAAAAACATTCGCAATTTTAAGAAAATGTCTACTCTGTAGGGGTACTTTCTATAATGCTGTGAGACACTTAAGCTCAGTACAGACCAAAGATTTGCGACGAGATGAAAACGTTTTAGAGCGCTGCAGAGAAAAGTTGCAGCGGTGCAAACTGGCCATCTGAGCTCGGCTCAAGCCGTCTGATGGTGTCACCTGCAACTCCGCTGGTACAACATAAAGTTCGTCACCTGTTTCTACAGCCAGTCAGCTTGTAGTGTAGTCCGCTGGTCAAGTGAAAATGACCGCAGACAGTCGCTTGCTGCAACAGGTGCTCCGTCCCCACTGAGCCCTCTGTTTCCATCCTCACTGTGTGCTGGTGTTGGACTGTAGGTCGCTGCTGCTGCTGGCTGTATGTGCTTATGCCCCCCCCCCCCCCCCCCCCCACACACACACACACACACACACACACACACACACAAACATTCTCATTGACTGGTTAATTGATCCTGGTTATTTATATTATTGTGGTGTATTTACTCTGAATACAGTCCATCTGATGCTTGTTTGTTTCTGTTTTTTCGCTGTGTCATCACTACTACAAATGCAGTTGTAGCCAGTATCTCACTGTCACTATCCTCATTCATATTTTTAAGAAGCTACAAATTATATTCAGCCACAAAATAAGCCTGAAAAGCTGGAAATCAGAAGATAAGTACAGAGAGTTGTTGCATAGAGATGATACACAGTCTCATCTAGTTACATTGGTGTGAACCAGCAGGTTTTAGAACATTGCAGAACGGTGCATCTCAAGTAGTTGCCTGTTTCAACTTGTCTCATTGTGACTCTTTGGTCTGAGCTGGGCATTAGATTAATCTGAGCCTGTCAGTGGCAAAAACAAGCACTTTAAGTTGACATACACTGAGTGCGAACATGCCTTGAGTGTTTACATTGCCGCCCCACTTCAAAACGAAATCATGGGAAAACAGGGTTCAGGTTAATAAAAGTACTGAACATACCTTTCGAGAGGGATACACTCCAAATTTTGGATGATACCTAGCTCTTGCTCCCATGGTCTGAATGCATGCATGGATGCCCTTTGGACATAATGAACATAATGTAATGATTCAATTAATGTCTGAAATATTACAGTACAATAAACTGAGTGTCTCTTACAGAGGGAGTGCGGGAGCTTGACTGAGTAAACAAGGTAGTGACCTCAGACACAGCAGCACACGTGATTACACTCCATTCAAGCACTAAACTTAAACCTTGGCTGACAATGCTTGACCCTAACACCACACTCTCATCCCCACCACAAATTACTGCTACATTGTTAAGCACATTTAAAATGCAGTCACTTAAAAATGTACAAGCAACACAGAGGCCTGGCATTGTAACACTTGGAAGTACAGAGCAACCAGGCAGATAATCATATCATTTCACTGGTTCAGTGAATGGATTGGGAACAACAACATATGTCTTTTTTTTTCCCTGCCAAGTTAAGGTTGAGCAGTCGAGTAAGGTTTAGATGTGTGATCGGAGAAAAACACCTAAGTGTAGCACACACGCATAAAAAGACATAGCAACAACTAACATTTTTAAACTCAGATGTGTTGCTGTGTGCTGAATTACTCATCAGAGCTGCGAGTAAATCTTCTGCCAAAAACCTTTGCCACCCAGATGAGCCAGAGGTTTGAGGTAATTGGCTGGAAATGGTAAAGCAAAGAATTTCTGGATTATTTGCCATGGTAACAGTTGTCTCATCTCTTCAGCCAACACTGTTGTGCAACTTTAGTCTCCACAGGTTTCCTCTTTATTGCTGCCCCTCTTGCCAGAATTAATTCACTGGAGCAAGAACTGAATTCTAAACTGAATGAAGTGTGTTGATATGAATTTATATGCTGCGGGCAAAGCTGTGAAGTTGTGCTTTAAGAGCATTTGGGCAGCACTTCATTTGACAGCACAGTAATTACAAAGAACGTACTACTTAATGAACAGTCAATGGCTGTATAAAAGACAATGGCGATCGCAGCAGGGAATTATGTAATTACAACAGCCAGATGATTATTACCAATTTTTACAAAAAGTGAATGACCTGTTTTTGATGCACAGTAATATGTGGAGCAATTACAAATAAACAAGTAGCACGTGTAATTAGTGTCTATGTGATTACCACTCCACAAAAGTAATTATCTAATGAAACGTTAGAGTACAAGTAATAATCAGTAACAGGTAAGGGGATAAGTTGGTATCTATTAGAGACAGTAATATGAAGCATATTAATCGGACTATAAAACTACCGCAGCACAATAGAGTATGGGTAAAGTCAGGTTAAGTGAAACTGTAGTAAATACACGTATTGTTATGAATGTATTTTTTGGGGACCCCACAGTGACAATGTCAGAGAGCTGAGGTTCTCAAGAGTCCACACTGAGAGGGAGATTGTTATACGAGATCAGCAGGAGGCATGAGCCGAGGGGGGGGCGGTGCAAAGTGCCAAATCATCCTCCATTTGAGGCAGAGCCACATCCTCCCCTTCATTTTCTCCTCTCCCCACCCCACCAAAAGTAAAGCTCCCCTCTGGAGAGAGAACGGATGGCTCCTTCTGCTCCATTAATCTAATGACAATGCCCCGTGACTAAGACCAGCTTAGCAGGCATTGCTCATCCCCATTGGCTCCTCTTTCACTTAGCATGCCATCTATGCATGAATGCAACAGGGGCAATGACAGCAAAGGAGGAGGAGAAAAAAAATAAAGAGAGACGGAGTCGCTGCAAACAATGGCCAGATTATATTGCACTGGTGTCCATGGTTACCGAAGGATGTCACATTCCAGTGCTGATAAAGGGTTTGATGGAGTGTATTTAGAAAGCTGTCAAAATAGTGTTGAGACAAGTTCTCAGATTTCCCAGAACTTGCATCTGTGATTGTCAGTGTACTGTGTCGACGCAGAGAGAGGAAAGGAATGTACCATTCCCCTCAACACATAATCTGTTACATGCATAAAATCAGACACAAAATAAATGAATTGATTAAATCTGAAAGGGCCACTTCACATAAATTGGTGATTTTTGTATTGTCTACAAAGCCAATGAACATCTAGGAGCCATGCCGGCTATGTAAACCCAAAGAAAACTGTGACAGATCTCAATAGGTTGGTCACAATCTCGCTTTATCATTTACGCCAAACACCCTAGCTCTAAGCCTCTCCAGCCCAAAACGTGTCTTTGCTGCTACTATAACTAGCAACATGAACAAGTATGTGCTGAAGTTGTCAGAGCAACAGCTCATGTGCCCTCTTTGGCTGCGCTGCCCCTCTGGAGGAAAAAAATAATGTTTTATTTTTGCTTTTGTGAAAGAGAAATACCAGTGGACCATAATCATTAAAGTTAGACCAAATTGTGAGAAAATAAACAAACAGAAAAAAGCCAGTGGAACAGAAGGTGAAACAAAGCGATGCCCTCCGACCCCTGTCATGTGATGTGGAAATGAGTAACAACAAATGTTATGAGCACTGAGATGCCCAGTGAATAAAAGTCTCCAGATATGCCTCCAAACAATGTGCAGCTTGTTAGGTTTGCATCATGTTGGGCAATGTAGCCTTATATTGTGCTATAACAATCCTATCGTAGCTACCTATAGCTAGCTGGCTAACATATAGTGTTAGTGCATAGTGTTGTGAATGAGTTTCATCTATAACATGATGTTTAAGACAGTGCTATTCTGTCGGGGGCAGACCCCAAAAGCTCCAGTTCAGAGCACTGGAGAGACTGGTGATCCAGTAAGATACTAACAATGAAGCTCAGCGTAAGTTCAATCAGGAAGACTTTCTTTGCACTCATCCATTTACAACTCACTCCCTCCCACTTCCACTGCTTCCTCTAATCAGCCGACTATGGGTGTTCACTCTTCTAGTTATCCAATCAAACTTTGCTCTCTCCTCTGCTGCTGTCAGCTGACCTTTTAGGCAGAACTGTTGCGCCCTCCTCCACCCCGTTCACCTCCAGAGTCCAGGACAAACTCAAGAAAGGCTCATTCCTCTACTCATCCAGATCATCAGCACTCTTCTGCACATCTTCTTCACACCTCTGCCACCACCAGCATCTAGACCCCAGAGGGGTTCGCTATTCGACTATGGATTCATCATCCTCCTTTAATTATACTATCTTGATGGTGTCTAATCGCGAAAGACTTTTCACATTTTCGTCTCTTTTGATTGAAATAGCTCTGGTAAAATATGAAAATATATTAATGATGTCCTATATTGAAGGAGAGTAATTATACGCGCATCATGAAAATGCAAGGCTATCAACAAACAGCGTGAATTAAGAAAAAGCAACGCCCACGCACTCACTTAATGCCACAGAAGTTTAACAAAAAAGGATCAGGTCACTTTGTTTGAAACACTCTAAAGTAAGGTAAGCACAGCATTGGCATCATTTGATTGATCTTTAAAGAATTATTCAGCTTAACGTAGACAGATGGCATTAATACAGTAAAAAAGGTGCACTTTCAAAGTAACCAGGTTGACTTTGGACTTTGGCACTCTGATAACTCCACTGAAACATGATGACATTTTATTTCTGTAGTTAATGCACACTAACAATGTGTAGCTTTTTTTTTTTTTTACATTTCATCTATCTTCCAAATTTAAAAGGATATACAGATTTAAAATTGACTTGCTGTTTACACCATTCAGATCACAGTCACGACCCTGACTGTAATCACTCTGTATCTCAGAGAAAATGAATGGGACAAAATGTGCATTATTACCACTTTTCTTATAGAACAAATGCATAAAATTACGATCTTGTTTTGCAGCAGTGTTATAACATTCAATGTTACAGTCTAGACAGAAGAACAAATCACTAGTTATACAAGATGCACTTGTGACATCGCTGTGGCGCTGCCTCAAGTTGAATTCGGACTTTGGACGGCTATGATGCACTTTTAGTTCAGCCCTGCGGAGTAGGTAGTAGAAACATCCCCTTCCATCTGCTCTGTGGTGTATGTGTTGCTTGCTGATGTCCACAGGAGCTCAGGCTCTGTTTGTTAGCCCGGCATCTCATAGGAGAGATGTCTGCTTCAGCCTAACCTCGGGGAAATAGCGACCAGAAGTTGGCTGTCAAATAGCAGAGCTGCTGGCCCAGAATAGCACGAGGTCAGTGTGAAAAAACAGGCCTCCCACACAACAAGAGCAGACAGGGCTTCTTAACTAAATGTGTGACATTCTGAGTCAAGCTAACTGCCAAATATTCGTCCCCACATTAAGAGTTGGTGTAGTTGGTGACTTTGCCACATAAACCCGCGGCACTGACTGAAGTTATCAATGACAGTATGTGGTTCTCTCACCCCTGGGGTCAAGGCAATTAAACTTTATTTGTATCACCCTAAATTATAGGTTGAAATATTTGACATCCAGAGCATTAGCATAGCAGCAAACCACCATTGTCTGTGTAAAATGTAGTAGAGTAATGGGAGCAGAGAGTGAAGTCACACTACCTCTATGTGTGTCATATTTTGAGCTTCTTGTTTTGTTGTTGTGGTAGCTGGTCTGGCCACATGTGCATGTTAATGCATGTGAGTCCTCATGTGTGTATCATTTTACTATCACTGGCACTGCAAAAGCGAAAGATGCTATTAGCTCAATCAGCACTGTTGCCGTTGTTAGCGCCGTTAGCTGTTAGCCGTCTTAGCTCAGCCACCTCCATGTTGAGCACCATGTGCAGGCAATCCTAGCTCAGCCTCTGAGTCACACAAATGCTCTCATATGCAGTTCAGTACGGTCCAGCTGATGTGCCGTTCCTTTAATGTTACAAAAGCCTCATGAGGCTTACATTATGAAACATGTAATGGGAATGACACTCTGGAACCTTCTGTGAGAAATGATCAAAAAAGAAAATGTGTAAAGCTGATCTAAGACACCCTCCCCCCTCTTTATGATCAATATGAATAAAGTAGACTGTGCGAGAGGAGGTAGACTACCACTCTTCAGCTTGTCATTTTTTTAAATTAAAAGTTGGAGCCTTCTTGTGTCCTCAGGGTTTTGGGATGCTATGTCTGGTTGCTATCTAGCAAAGCAAAAAAAGGTCCTGAAAATAAAACAATACAACAAAAAAGATGAACAGAATCAAAGGTAAGATGATGGATAAAATGATGCCGTATACCAGGGGTGTTGATCTCATTTAAGTTCATGGGCCACATTCAGCCCAATTTAAGTACCATCACCTTTTTTGTATGTAAAGAATTACAAATACATTCTGTAGACATCCATCCTCTCACAAAACAGATGAACAGCCTGAGATGTCTTACGAAAAATAAGTGCGATTTCAACAGTACGTCTCAGTATTTCCACATTTAGTCAGTCTGCGTCTCACTGTCATTACATGTGCATTTATCCAAACATTTCCTGATACAGATACTTTTGAACTGAAGCTGCTGGCTGACAATATTTTGCACAATGTTCACTATCTTTCAACATGGTCACAGTAAGTATTTATTGTTATATCAGAGAGCTGTATTCTGGTCACGGTGAAAAAGCCTCTGAAGCAGAATTTTAAAGGAGGCAACACACTGTTTAACTTGCTACTGAAACCTGGCACCTCTCAGTCTAGTCATCTAGTGGGCCGGATTGGACCCTTTGGTGGGCTGGTTCTGGCCCATGTGCCACGTTTGACACTTTTGCTGTAAACTGTATCAGTATGCATCTGCATTCACATGTATTTGAGGGCCTTAACTGAACCTTTTACACATCTAAATTTTCTTTTTGTCCTTCCTCACCTCAAAGCTGTCCAGTAATTAAAGACTTTAAAATTGCAGTTCTAATGAAAAAATCAATCAATATAAATGTCTTTTTTGGGATAAAGTTAATATTATGAAAGTAAAGCAAAGTTGGCATCCTCAAAGAAGTTTTGCCCATAAAAGCAGGGTTAATTCTGAAACAAAATGTGGTCCCAAATAATCCCCGGATCCCAATGAAGGGTGTGAAACACCCCTGGATCACTTAGAACACTTTCTTGCTTATTCCAGCATTGTTTTGGGGTAAAAATGTTCCCACCTCGATGACTCAGTCTTGATTGAGTGTTCTTCTGCTTTATTACCCAGGGGGATGTTTGTTGCCATGGTGACTGAGAAAGCAGGGGCTGACACAGTATTTCATTACTGACCAAACAAAGAGCAAAATGAAACATAATTTGCCATTCTGAAAGACAGACAAGGGAGGATTAAAAGTTTTTACCTTGCCGTGTCATTTGCCTGTTATTGCAGGTACAGTAATAATGAGCTGAAAAAGCCGTTACAATCTAAGTTGCTTTGCTTCTTCTTTTTTTAAACGTCAGCAACTGTTGATTTTACCAGATGCAGGCACATTTACAGATACATCAAAATGTGGAATATGTGCATCTTGCTAATTGTAGAGGTGAAAGTCCATGAGGAAGTAGAACCAGTATAATTTTACATTACAAAATGCACCCACTAGCTACCTCACTTCATTTCTAATATTTGAATGTACGGGTCAATCTGTACGTGCACATTTTGTGCATTTTAAAGCTTTACATTCAGTTACACTGATTTCTGCCTGCACTCCATCTTACCTGACAACAGGCTAAATACATATATAACACATATTGTGGCTATACTTCTGGCTCCATTTTAACCTATACAATAAAAAATAAGATGACCTTGAACTTGCAAATATTTTCTTGCTGCTCCAACATTTGAGAGGTGACTGCCTGTATCCAACTAGCACTCTCCGCCATAAAAAGTGTCTTTACAGAAATACAGGCAGTGGTGACTTTTTGTTGTGCAAGCAAGGTTTTCACCTTGGGTTTTATAATGGCGAATGACTATTGTTATGTTTTTGCTAGTACTCCATCCAGCCCACTGAAATCCAAACAGCATACACTTATTTGTATGCATCCTTAGATACATGAGAAGAAAACAGGTACAATTAGAAAACATATTCATAAGGATATGATGATTGACGATGGTGGAAATCTTTCATGTACACGTGAGTCTAACATATACTGGTGAAAAGAAGAATACACACAAGCAGTGCTAATATATTACAGTAATATATTACGTTTTAGCAGTACTCATCCTCCTGAGTACTGAACTTTTGTTTGGTATGCATTTTCAATTATTCCTTGCTATCTGGGGTCAGAAGGACCCAATAAGTTTAAAAAAAACAACAACACTGTGAATGATAATTTAGTCCCGATGTCCTCAAATGACACAGCAATAAATTCTCAATGTCTTCAAACGAGTACTTCCCAATTAATAGCAACTCTGCTTGTTGCTGTTGCTAAAATTGGTCAAATTTGTTGCCATATTAAACTACGAACATTATTAATTAGGCATGTAACGATATGTCGAATTTCGCGGTGTCGCGATAAAATAAATTCTCGATACCGTCGTGGGAATGCCACGGTAGTTACATAGCTGCGTTCTCCTACAGAGCCGGTAATATGACTGTGTGACTACATTCCCCATAATCCTTTGCATGCAACTGCGCGCGCAGGTGAAAGCAGACTCGTGCAGCTCAGCCTCTGACCCGTGCGTGACTGGAGGAAACAGTGAATAAAAGTAAGGAGATTGACTGTTCTTCTCTATTGATTTTCTCCACGACCGTTCGTCATAGCGAGAAGCCATGCATATCACGTGAAACAGCGGAATCGTGGCTTTCCGACAAGACCAAGCACTTGTCGGTAGTCCAATGTTTTCACAATGAAAAAAAATGATAAAATTACACTAACTACACTACCACTAGATGACACAAAAAAGTGTCCACAAACAAGGACAACAGGTCTAAGTTAAGTAGAATGAAGTATAAGGTCAAGTAAACCCAAAATGCTAAGTCCTCATATAAGGACAAAGGGTCTCAGGAGGATATAGCTTGTTACCAGCAGGATGTGGGGCAAAATCCTAAAGCTGCTTGAAAGCAGTGGGGATAAAGAGCTGGCCTACTGTTTTTTCCTCATCCCAGTGATGGGCACATCTGGGTGATGCTCTCAAATGTGCATTAGTATATTGGATGTTTTTCCATTCACATCCTCTACAATAGCAGAGCAATGCTGGCACACCGTCCTGCTCTGCATAACTCTCTCTCAGGTGAGGCTGTAGCTGACCAGCACACCAGGAACCGACAGCTGTATCTTCTAGCTCCGGTGTATTAATTTGTGCTTGCCATAGTGACTGTCTCACATGCCATTCCATTTGTTGTGCTAACCTCAGCATTTGTCCTCTGCATGACCCTCCTTGTGTCAAGGGTCATTTGTTTGTTTTGGTGTAGGCCAGTGGTTCACAGGCCAATTCTGAATGGACCGCAAGTGGCTTGCAAACATTTGTTAAAAAAAAAACAAAAAAAAAACACACACATCATTTTTAAGTACAGAAATTTTCCACCACAGGGCTTTTCTCATGAAGTGCCATTTTCTGCTGTAGAATGAGTGACTAACCGACATCTACTTGACAGAGTAGCTCAACAACTTGGCCAAACACACGTATGACACTGAATGTATTAAACTGTGGGACCACAAACTAATGATTAAGGAGAAATATACATCCTGTGGCTGGAGGAGTTGGGAACCACTGGTCTAGGCAATTTCATGGGTGTATTTCATCACCTTATTATTAATATAAGCACAGGGTTTCAATATAAAGTGGTAACCACTGTGTGTGGATGCATGAATGCGGACACACCTGCACACCACTGGATTTGAAATGACCTGTAATAAACTGGAGCCTCTGTGCTTGGATGACCTGCTATGAAACATGAGCCACATCCTTTTATAATGCAGTCGCTCTTCTGAGGTCACCTTGGTGGAAGTAACCCAACAGTAGTGTTGTAAGTAACACAGAGAATAATACTGTAAAGTAACTTAGTAATATGTGGTGTATTACATTTTGAGAGTAACGTGCCCAACACTGCACACAAGTGCATGATTTCACTGGTGTGTATGCGAGCAGTCGTGCAGTTGTGTATGTGAGAGAGAATCTAAGTCTGAGTAGCCTTAAAGCTTGGCAGAATACACAGTAGCCCGCGGCCAACATCACATCTGTGTGAAGCAGCTGTATGACACCCAGATGTACGCACTCACATGTCACCAAGTTACTCTTAATTTCCAAGTCGAATAGCTCTGTACAACATGTGAAATGACCCCCCCTGTGGCTGCCTGTGATGCAATGAGATCAGACCAATGAATGCATATGGATCAAATGAACCCCAAATAACACACATTACACTTGCAACACACACTATATCACATCATACTATATGCACTCATTAATGCATATTAGAGCACTCGCACACAAAAAAGGACAGTTTGTACTAACAATATTAGATAGTCCAATAAACTGTGTTTACTGCATGCATCCCGGGAAGCAGCGAGCTAATGTGGCTAACTCTGGGTGGTGTGGTCTGATGATCAGAGCAGCTAGCAGGAGGGTGATACATGCCTTGTGTGCCTCTGTGCGCACACATGCATTTGCATACTCGATGAATCAGATCAAAGATAGTGTGATGAGCGTGCCTGCCTCATGACTATGCACGAGGTAATGTTCTGCTTGCATTACGAGTCCGTTTAGGCCCGGGCTGCACTGCCGTGTTTTCCCTCTGAGTTGCACCTTATCCAGGATATTCTCTTCACCTGTGACCTTTGCTAAACAAACCACAACTTATCTTGCTTAAAGTCTTGAGAGAAACTGGGAAATGGAGAGGCGAAAATAAATAGACAAAGCACAAAAAGTGCTGAGGAGAGAGATAAGGCTACATTGGGTCAGAGAATAGAGGAAATGAAATTAGGTATATGTCCTGTTTGTGCTTGGCTGGATTTATGTTCCTGGTTTATTTATTTAGTTTGAGTAAAAAAGCAGCAGCAGTAGCGGACATGTGGATATGCTAAGAGCCGTGGTCATGAATTTCACAGGCAAAAATAGGATATGACTGAACATGGACCCCAAAGCAGGTTAATATATGAATGAAGGCACAATGTCTGGGGACAAATTGCAGGTGGAATGTCAACTGCAAAACTAGGACAAATGTGACAGGCGAGAAGGTGTCTGTTTATAGATGATATTGGATGTATAGTGTAGTCACAGCGTCTGTATTTATGTGCAATCATTTTGAATGTATATGACACAGGCTGCTTTATAGCTGAGTAGCTTTAAGAAGACTCGCTGTTACGTGAACCTCTTGTACTTTGAATATTTCCTCATAAGGATGAGGAGATAACTTTTTTACCTTAATGACCCCCCTTCCTGCCTGCTCCGTTTTTAAAAAAAATTGTAACACCATCTTAATCATCTAAAAAGGAAGATCCCAATTATCTATAGTGCTCCTTGCTTGAGCAGTGCCTCTCTGTTGGTGCCAAAATTCCCTTCCTCTCCAAACCTGTCACTCCACATTTGACAAGGAACAAATCCCTCTCTGCCCATCTACTCTATTGTCTCGTGATTATTGAACAAATGCCAATGTGTGTTACTTGATATCTTCAAATTGCTATGGTGATTAGGAAGGGAATTGGGAAAGCACTTTTCAATCCTAACTTGAACTCTGGGACACATTGGGTCTGATGCAGCACTCACAAATTTCCTCTTGTTTTTGTTCGTATTTGTGATTTGTTCTTATTTTGTTAGTACCCATTAATTCCTGGAATTCACTGATGTTTTCTTATGTTTTTGCTTTTCGGTAAAAGGAAATTTTAAAAGTGGTTAACAGCACTCTTAGAAAGACAAGAAAAAACATCTTGTTTTCACAGTCCACAAATCGTTCAACACAAGGAAACACAACACCTAGAGGAGCAATTCATATACATTACACATATTACAAATAAAGCCATGAGCATTGTACATAACGTTGGATATAGGGAGCACACGAACACACTGTTTTTAAAGTAACATGCATTGAAATGTGGGGACTTAAAAAAAAGTTAAATTTAAAACAGTACAGATAATGTACAAAACAAGAAATAAGCTACTTATGGGCAATATTCAAAAAATGTTTTGTGACAAGTAAGAGTAAGAGGAAAATTAAATCTAAAAACACATTGTGTTCGTACAACCTTGAAAAGTCTGTGTATTTCTGGGTGTGTGCTGGATGTATGGAATGAAGTTAAAGGGAAGCACAACTATAGCGTACTTTAAAAAGATGTACAGACACAGTGTATATAGGAGGTATGCAGATGAAGAGGGGTGATGCTGATGGGTTGGTTTATCTATTTATCTGGGCTTGGTTGAGGTAGGGTTTGTATATGTAATATCTAAGGCTATTGTTTTTTTATCTGTATTAATGGTTGTAAATAAGGTTGGGATAGTTGTTGACAATCTCCTTATTAAAAGAAACATGAATACTGAGAAGGGGGTAAGATTATGTAAGTGTATACTCCTTCATGTGCTTTCTGAGCATGTCTGTTGATGTTTTGTTTGTTTTGCTTTTATTTTGCTCAAAATAAAGTCATTCATTCATTAAATCTGAAGAACATAAAAGAACACATGCCATAATCAAATTTAGTTTCAGAATAATTATGGTTGGATTATTAAATCTGTGAGCTATAAAACCCAGCCAACATTTGTATGTGAGGCCCATATGGGTCGTAAATGGACAGAAAAATGGGCCCTATGTGAGATTATCCACAGGGTCACCACTGGCCCTATGTCAATTGCCCGCATGGGTGAGTTTACCCAAGTGGGCCCCAGATAAGAAGCCCATTTTGGGCCCATACCCACTTAATACCTAAGTACCCCTACCAAAAACTATGTTGGGCCCACTTGATTAAACCAAACCATGTGGGCAACTGACATTTGGAGCCATTATGGAACCCATGGACAATCCCATATAGGGCCCTTTTTAGACCATTTACTACCTACATTGGCCCCACATAGAAATGTTGGCTGGGAAATACTACTATACTTGGTCCATTGATCCCAATTACTGCTGATCAATGCTGGAATGTAACTAAGTGCATTTACTTAAGTATTATACTTGAGTACAAATTTGAGGTACTTCTACTCTACTTGAATATTTTAATCTCATGCCACTTTCTACTTTTACTCCACCACACCTTAGAGGGAAATATTATACTTTTTACTCCAGTACAAATATTTAATAACCCTACTTACAAGTTACTTTACAAATTAAGTACATTTTATAACTTAAGTAGATTACTGTACAGCACTGTACTGTACATGAGTACAAACATGATGTACTTTTACATTACTTTCTAATCTCATGCCATTATGCTTCAGAGGGAAATATTTTACCTTTTACTCCTCTACAAATATGTGATAACTTTAGTTGCTAACAACTTTACAAATTAACACTTTCATAAGTGCAGCTGAAATGATTACTGGATTAATTAGAAAATTAATTGGCAACTATTTTAACAATCTTTTAATACATTTTTCATACAAAAACATGTCATGGTTCCAGATTCTCAAATATGAGAAACTGCTGCTTTTCTTTTTAATTCTTCTAATTATTTTTGATTTATTTTGATTTGTGAAATGTATTTAAAACGTTCTGCATTGAAAACCTTTTAATTTTAAAACTCAAATATATGTCCTGAGTGTCCTCACATACTTTTACTTTTAATATTCAAATACATTTTGCTGATTGTCCTTACATAATTTAACTTAAATAACAATTTTAATGCAGGACTTTTACTCGTAACAGAATATGCTTTACAGTGAGGTATTTGTACTTTTACTAAAGGATCTAAATATGTCCTCCACCCCTGCTGCTGACACGGCATTTACAGCATCACAAATGTTTTGCCATTGCTGGGTGTTGATTTTCTTGTAACACCAGTACAGATGTTCTGGAAAATCACAATCTACCTTTGTTTAAATTTAACACTATGTTGATTTCACTGCTGCTGAAGTGTTCCTTCCTCTTGCAACCTTTTTGGTGTCATCTCTCCAGTTCTTGGGCATGTGCCAGAGTCTTTGCACATGGCACAACACCTGCCCTTATAGAGTGTAAAGAGGGTGTTACCTGTGCTGATAGGTTACTCATGATCAAGTGGGATTTAACGTGAGCAGATTTGGTATGTAAGAACACACCAAGACTTAACTTCTCTTATTTTTTCCTCTTAACATAAATTTAAGAGAAAACACAGGAGAAATGTATGAGGATGTTGCTGCATGAGGCCCAGTGTGAGGTCACTTGACATGCAGAGCACAGACTTCACCAGAGATTTCCGAGACTCATACATTCATATTTATCTGATATAACTTTAATGCGATATTTTTTGTTTTTCTTGATTTCCTTCCATAGCAATTTTCTATCTCTATTTCTTTCATTATGCCACTGAATAAAGCGAGGCGCAAGTTACAGTTGTTGCTCCTTTCACACTTATTAAGCGACACACTGTGAGGCAAATTTAGTTAACGTAGGGGCAGTCATGTTTCATAAGAAGCACATCATGGAGGTGTTGGTAATGATTATACTTCCACATATATTCTCCCGGAGGATCTAACCTGCAATATATTGTGCTTTACCTTTAATAAGCTATCTGGGGCAAAATCACAGGGTCCTGGTAGGTTTTTATTCTCTCACCTAATTAATCAGCTGTGGGTGGTGCCTGCCATTGCTAGCTTGCGTTATTCTGCATTTGTACTGTGGCAAAAAGCCGTGGCTCTAATTAGGAGAGATGATCTATTTTCCATAATGAGAATTGATGGCTTTTCTTCTGCACCACCAAACCTTCTTTCCAACTGAAGCCCCCATTCTCTCTTACTCCTCCACACAGACATAATTCAGAGGTGTGCAGAGAAAAGGACTAAATCAAGCACTATGTGATTAATGGACTTAATTTCCAGCAGATTTGACTTCACGGTGACAGCCCACTTCCCCTCGAAAGCTTTCTGATTATTAGATTTAAGCCTGTGTCAAAAAGTCAAACAGCTTACAGATGAATGTCTCACCCTGTCCCCTCCCGATCACCCACACAGTGTCTACCTGTCCCTCTCATGGGCTTTTCATGAAATAAATGTATTGTTTTTGTCATTTTTAAGTGTCACACACAGTATGGGGTTTTCCATAGATAGCATTTGTGTCACAAAATGATGCCAAGAGAACCATAAAAGAACAAATAAGTGCAAACATTAGGAAAATAGTCCTCCGACTGTGACGCTACTTAGTTTAAAATCAGAGACAATTTGTAGAATATTCTGCAAAGCTGCTCCAGTGGAGGACAGATGCATTGTGCCTAAATTGCACCTTGTAAAACAGCGAACCCATATATACTATAATCTCGTCGCCTCCCATGGGTGTCACAGCCCCCTAATCTTTGAACACAAAGACAGCCCCTCTCTATGTGGCTTTGCAAGCCTGTGCTAATGCTGTGTAAACATTGCTGCTGCTGTTTGCCACTGATTTAGCACATGTTAATATTACATGAGACAGAGGGGGCCTTTGATGATGTAAGTGAACACTCAAACTAGGGCTTTCCACCTCAGGGAAGGGGAGAAGGGGCTGTGGAGCAGCTCCTTTGAGATTTCTTTCACTTCCGCATATGCAATCCTGCCTGGTAGGAGTTGAGCGGTACATTTTTCTGCAGTCGCATCACAGAGAAGCATTGTTCTAGTTTTAAATACCAGGACTGAGGCAAACAGTAATAATTAAATGTATACAGTGAAACATACAGGGGCTGGCAAATGGTATCTTAAAATTTTTTGTTAAAAATCCGGCAGCCATTGATGTGTTTGGTTGCTTTTTTTAAGGCATAATTAATAAAACGGCAGAGCGGCTACAGTAGCTTGTAGTTAAAAATCAAAGATATGTCTACAGAGACTGCACCCAGTCCCTTACATCAGTGTTTCTAAACAGGAATCGACAATTTTGCTCACTCCGATGCACCTGGATGATATCAAATCAATGCCTACACAGGGCAAGTTGGGTGTTTTGACAGGAGAAACTATTTCCAAGAGCTGAGAAAGTCTGGCAGCAGCTAACGTTGGCTTTTGGAATCAGAGAGAAGATGGTAAACAATTATAGCTGGAAGCGGTGATTCGACCACTGGGCTGTAGTGTAGGAAGTGTTCAGAATGCTGTGTTTTTAACCTTAACACCTTTTTCTTACATTATGCATGCTGATTTTTACATAAACACACTATTCATTTTAAGATACTGATAGTTGTTACGGGACACAGTTGCTGAGATTTTATTTTCCAGGGTTTAATCACCTTCTTAAACATCAACTTCAGTGACTTCTGAGAATTTTCCAGGCCCAATTCCTTCACATCCGAGGAGCCAACAAGGCATAGTTTGAGATACAGATCCAGGTTAATTACTGCTACAACACTGAGGATTTTTCTAATGAGAACTAGCAGGCTTTACAGAAGCTCACAGGCAACAATTAAAAGAGACAGAGGCTTGTATGTGGGAGCACGTCTCAGTTGTGCTGTGCAACAGTGACGGCAGACTCAGAATCAAAAGAACTTCAATTTCTGTTCTTCCTCAAAATATATAATTTCAGGCACTTTTAATGACCTATTTCTCTTTATGTGTATTTTCAAAAACATTCAGCGTCTTGATAATTTGCCTCTCAAATTGACAAACTTTCAAGATTTCGAGGAGTTGTGGGAACGCTGTCAGTCATGTGAAATCAGGATTGGCAAAATATACCTGAAATAAATAGTTTCCATTCTTTTTTTTTCTTTTTTTTTTTTTTATAGCACAATATCACAAATTGCAATCTGCCTCAGAGGGCTTTGCAACATACGACACCCTCTGTCCTTGGACACTAAGAGCGGATGACGAAATACTCCCCCATAAAACCTTTATCTCGGAAAAAATCCCTCCTCAGATAAACCCCCAACTGAGGACGGGCCCCTCTCGCTGGATGGACAGATGTGCAATAGATGTTGCCTGCACAATATAAGCCAACATAATAACATTTCAGTGTAGACAATCTGTTGATATGTTTCTGTGTTCAAACATCTTTTCTCTGTATATAATATAAGCTATTAACATGAAATAGCTACAAATTTCCAATTCACTAAATTAAATCACAACTGTCTATCTACCATGTGTTCCAAAATTATAAGAAAGATTTAGACCTGGGGCAAGATACATAAAACTCTGTAGATTCATGACTAATGTATGCACACATTATTTTCATTTATAAAAGGATGCATAAGAATGATTTTGTCTGATAAATCTCGATCATTGTGGGGCTGGGTGAATGCACCCCATTTCCTCACCAAGTTCACCAGAAATGGAAACGTAAAAACGGTGTTAAACAAATATGTAAATATGTTTGTATATCGCTACTCATGCCTGCTCATTAGACCTGTCGATGAGAAATACAATACAGACGGTGCAATTACACCGACTGTGTTGCATCAGCAAGGCTCCACAATAGTGCCAGAACAGCTGTCATTACGCATGGCTGTGGATATCTGTAGCATCCGTACCAATGGACGTAAACCGCATTGCAATAAAACCTCAATCATAATTATCAAACGTTAGAAGGATGATCAATGATTCATTTATAGCACTCGTGTTGGATCCTACTTCACAAAGTGCTTCACAGGATAAAATTAACCACAGAAATAAAATAAGAATAATGATGAAATTCATCACTTATAAATGATCTTGAATTAACTGTAGAGATGCGCCTTTGATTAACATTTTACAGAGCGTTGTGCAGTCTGCAAATATAATAACACAATCAGCGGAATCGGCAAACAACCTAAAAACAACTGTCTCCAAACCCATATTAAATATCCTCCTTATCATTTCAACCACAGGTATCTCAGCTAGAACTGTGTGTATGCCTGTGGTTGAACACTGAGTGAGGTGCACACATTCTGCCTTTATAAATACTAGTTTGAGGAAAGGCATAAGCATTGTTTTTATGTGCATCCAGCCCTAGATGTACTCACAGCCATAGAGGGAATGTTTAGGCATAAAACGGCAAAGTCAACAAGCTCCTGTTTTCTTAAGTAAAATGAATGTTGCAGATTCTGAAACTGGGTTTAAAAAAACCTTAACAATATGGGACCTTAAGTGGTATGCCATACATGGAAGTATTTGCCCTTAAATTCCCCCTGAGTTACCCTCATAACTCACAAATTGAAAGTTGTTTTAAGCCGTGTGCAGCAATCTAAGCAACAGCACAGTCTTGGCTGTGACTTGCAGGATGCAGTGATCTCTATTTTCTTCTAATCTGTTGCACCGGTGTGCTGGAACCAATTCCCCTGGTCTATCAGAAGCCTATGGCCAGTTTGTGTCTTCTGGGAGACGTCCTTCATTATTGCTGCACCAACCTCTGATAATCCCACACCTCCCACAGCCACCACTGGACAGCTCAGTGATGATGAAGCCCAGAAAACTGACTCCTTTGTTTGTGGCTCTTCACTCTCTAAGGTCTCTCTTTTCCTCCATCTTTCTCTGACTTCAACCATACACCACAACCACGCGTGTCAGCTTGCCAGCTTGCCAGCTGGCATCGTGTTACTCTAAATTTAAAATTTTTTCTATGCAAGTGCATACAAAAGTACAAAAAGATGTGTGAGTATGCAAACTAGCGGATGCGTGCTCTCTAACACACACACTCACAGCACAATGTCATCAATAGAGCCCTATAAGGACGAGCGGGCACGAGAATGAGAAGATCAGTTTCAGGAGAGAGAACAGACTCTTGATGAGCCATTAACCTGCTGTCGGTGAGGTAAAATGGCTGTGGAACGTGGTTTAATTTACCCTTTTATAAAGAGGTCGTTGAATTGATGAGCCACAGGAAAAGAGTTACACCCCTGGTTTGGTGAATTAGCAATGCTGACGGTGAACAGGTTGAGTGAGGAACTGGAAGAGTAGTCAATATCCCCAATCAATCTAAGCTTTCAGAGAATCACCGCTACACTCGTGGTCAAATCTATAGGACTAATAATATGGATTTGGGCAGGCCTCTTGTGGAGGAATGCTCCAATTTGAAAAGGAAATCATTTGGAATTTCTTCTGAAGCACTCTTATTTTTTTTTTCAAGCAAAAGTTATTGGAAATGAAGATGTTATTTGACACAGTGGGCTAAATGATTTCCATTTTTGGAGAATGTTTTATTTTGTTGGCCAGAGCTTTCATTTATCTATCTTTGGGCTGGGCCTTCTCAGCATTGAGTTTAAGATCTCTCTTTAGAAATATCCATCAGTGGGTACAAAGAGTCAATTTTCACTTTGAAATAAGCTGCCAGAGATTTCTATGTGCTCTCCTCGCCGTCCATTACAGTAGCTCTATGGATGATAAATTTTAATAGACAAAAGATGGCTAGCGAAGGTCTCTCCATCAATGAAAAAGAGAGAAGAGAGAATTGAAAATTATGGCCTGTTCTGTGGGTACATGGTATTGCAGGTTGTCTGCTGATCCATTTCATGTGAATAGACCTTTATCCGTGCCCATTCTGGCTCATAAAATTGAAATTAGACATGGGTGTTCAGGTAAGTAGGCAGATTTTTTTAAATTGTCCTGATCATTTTATAGGTGGGGCGCAATAATGCGTCTTGCATTTGCAAATGACACACTACTAAATACTGAATTGGTGACCCACAAGCCTGCCTCATACACTCACTGCTGCTATCTTTGTGAGTATGTTATCAAATGTTCAGTCCCACCAAGAAGAAAATGTTGGCATTGTACATTTTTGCAAACAATGGATAATTTACATTTGAACCTGACGTAGTCTATAAACTGACTGTGTCATCAGGAGATGGAGGGGATAGTGGATGCTGTGTCACCTAGGCGAGACACCTGCCAAGCTGCTGACTAATGTTTGAGTCAAACAAACAATATAACCAGCTGATTTTTAGCAAGTCATCACTGTGTTTCCAGAGGCTTTTTGGCGACCAAAGGTGGGTACTTTGTAGTGACCCATTGCTGTGTTTGCTGTGGGAACAGTTAAAAAAAAAAAGCATTTTTTTTCTCCACCAAAAAGTCATTATGTTTTCTGCCAGGATTGTGTCAGCAACAACAACAAAGCCAAAACATGATCTTTTCCAAATAATAACCAAGTTAATTTTGTGTCTGAACCTAACCACACGTTAACCCCAGTGTTGTTAAAATGTAGTTTCACCATATCCGCTGCATATCAGTGTACAATGCAGACATTTATTCTGGCTATTGGGACGGAAACTGTACATATAAGCAGTTTGTTTATCCCTTTGAAACCTGCTGCGTTCAGATGTCCTTCAAAAGTATTTAACTCCTGAGCAAGTTGGTTTGATTTCTTTCAAGAAAGAAATGTTCTGCAAACTGCAAGAAGTAAGTAGATTTGTAAATTATTTTTTTAAAAAGCTGGAAAAAATGTGCAAAAAACTGTATTTATAAATATCATAAATATATATTTAAGATTATGTTATAAATTTGCCATTATTTTTAAGTACTTTTTGAGGTCATTGCCTTGTTTGATTTTGTTTTTTAATTTTGTTTTTGCTATTTTTGAAATCATTTTTTGGCATTTTTTTTTTCTAGATTTCCTGCTATTTTTGGGGGCAATTTCTTCCTCAGTTTCTCCTCACCTTCTTCCCATGTTTTTGAAAGAAATCAAGCCACTTTGCCCAGGTTTCAAAGGTTTAAAGCATGTAGGAGTTTAAACATTTAGGACCTTAACATTTCTGACTTTGGCAAAACCTAACGTCAGTGACAAAAAAGAAAGTACCCACAAGCTTTGCATGTCCTCATCCACTAAGAGGCAAAGCATCTGGGCACTACTCCGTTCTAAGTACGCTGCCTCTTCACATCAGAGCTTCAGAAACCTTTTAGACAAATATCTCAATGTTCACACAGTAAGGTGGAATATGATATCACTAAGGGGCTGAGAGTATCTGTATGTTCACTGGATGCTTATGTGAGAAGGTTAGAGTGCTCTAATGCGTTCTGTGTTCTTAACTGAGAATAAATAAAGACAGACATTAATTGAGGCTTCATAGCATGCAAGAACAGATCAGAACAGAGCAGAACAGAAGGTTTTGGCATTATGGGTAATAACTCCTGTGACAGCCTGCTTCACATTCCCATCTGAGAGTCTGCATTTCCTGCTCCCCCGCTATGCTGCAAGAACTGAAAATAGGAAGTGATCTATATGAGGAAGGGCACACACCCAGGGCTTATCATAATTATTACTTTTGATATATCAAGATTAGATGAGATCAATTATGAAGGAAACATACTGAATCATTGAGCTCAGAGATAACGTATATGCCCTTTACAGAATCAATAGCAAACCGAGGTTCGTATTTGATTGAAGTATGAACAAGAAAACAAATAGTGCATATAATTGTGTCCAATGTGATGTTCTTTAAAGATGTGTGCTCAAACACACACCCACGTTTTCCATGCTATTCTAATCAGGTAAGAGCACAACTACAAAATGGCTGCATTGCCTAGTTGCGAGGTATTGTTTGCAGCACTTTCCCCATTGATTAATCTATAATACAGGTCAAACACAATAGTGCAAGTTTAATATAATGTTCTGAATCGTTCGACAACATGGCATCAAGTTCAAGGTCAGCATCTAATCATTTCTTTACCAGATATTCAGAAATGATTTTGTCCTCCAAACGCATACTGAACATTAATCATCTCGTGACTAATGAGATAAAATCGGTTTTACGTACAGTCTCTACATTAGAGACGAAATGGGACGTGTCTGAATACATCCTGCACCTTGGAACGCTGTATTGTTCACATGCTGGAGAAATGAAGATGATACATGAATCAGAGGCAAAAAGGCATTATGGGACATCAAAAGTGATATGACTAAGCCCCCATGGGCACATGACATAATTAAGGATTTATGCTGGGCTATATATCATATTACCATAGGAAGTCTATGTTCACAGAAGCATGGTGCAATGTCAAGTCTTATTCCTCTTTTGCGTTCTCTTTTTGTCGCACTTAATCTCGTGTAATCCACTTAGTGTCATATCTGAATAACATGACAGGAATTCCTCCGCTCCTTGTCGAGTAACACCTTTACAGAAGCTTTCCCAGCTCTTAGCAGGGCTGCTGACGTTTTTGTCTCAAAGCTAAGCTTATCTCCACGGCAATTTGTTTGGGCAAGGTTTGGTAAAATGTGTCACACAAACATTGCCACCAATGCATGCATTCTGTTAGAGATAATGGGCCCTTGAGTTGACTCCCCTAAGCCTGCAGGGGACGGTCGGGGGCAGTCTTTTGTGAATACATTCTTGATGCCGGTGTAATTTCCATTTGTTTATCTCTCTTTTCCCCTTTTAGGGACAGTGAAGATGTAACACAGAGAATATAAATGTCAGCTTGAGGTTAAAAGATTGGTTGATTGCATCCTAGGGCACAGCTGTAATTCTTCAGAAAAAGGGCTGATGACCAATTCGCCTCCGAGACACATTGACTGACTCACAGGGGAATTAACAAAGAAGCCAAGAGGAAAATAAAAGCCAAATGTCAGTGTATATAATTAGAATAACAGTTCCACAAATTATGCACGTACAGTATGCATGTTTTTTTTTTTTTAAGATGAGGGGTTTTTTTTGTACTGAATTTTGCTGGTATAAAACTGCTGTTCGAATATCAATTGGTGACGGTTATCCAATATTTGAAGGGGCCACAATAAAACATACAGTGTCATCTTGCAACCCCCTGCAGAAGGACAATTCATGCTGCTATTTGTGGCTATATTGAATTTACATTACCTTTTAAGATCACAAGCAGGAAGGCACTTAGTGTACACTGTAATGTAATACTGAAACCTCACAAGCAATGTGGGATACTAATGGTGTCAGGTACTGAGATCCTACTTAAGTGTAAGCGCCAATATATTCATGTAAATATTCTCCATTATAAGTAAAAGTTCTGCATTCAAGTCAAAGTACAGAAGTACTATCAACATTAGAATATTATACCGATGCAACAATGTGTGTGCAATTTTTTGTAGCTGACTGAGGTGGAACAACTTTATCTAATCCAGTGGTTTCCAAACTATGAGTCTCTTCTAAAAGGTCATATGATAAATCTGGGGCATCATGAAACAATTATTGAGGTGGGAAATGAGAAAAAAGAAGGTTGTGCCACAAAAAAAGTACATACATTTTTAGTCTTTTTCTCCTATGGTAATTTCAAAAGCTTTACTTCTGTGAGCTCGGACACTTGAACATTAAAATCATGTGATAAAGGCTGCACAAGCCAGAAAGGTTAGGAACTATTGGTTTGAGAAACCACAAGCGTTTCCCATTGGTATTATTGTTTGCGCTGCTGTTGCCAGGGCAACTGGATCACTTTCTGTTTTCCTTAGAGCCTAGCAGCTACCACAGTTTACTTTCTTCGATTGTTCCACCCACCATCCACCATTAATGCTAACTTACACTGACACTTTATGGCACTGGGGACAGCTACCTATAGCTACCAAGGAGAACAAAAGAGCTGTCCTTGTCCTGTTTTGGTTGCACAATGATTGACGTACTTCCTTTGTGGTTTAAATCGAGCCTTCGTTTTCCTAGGAGATTGTACCTGATGGCAGATAGAACTACAAGATGAAAGCGAGGTTTATAGGAGACCACTTCAAACGCTGTTGATGTTATTACTCTATGTTGTTGAACAAACCTATGGAATCTGCTTAGTATATGTGCGGTATCACTTGCACTTTGTTTGTTTGAGTAGACTTCATCTCATGTCTTGAGTAAAGAGAACCTACATTTAACAGCTATGACACACTAAAACTTATTAGGCAAAGAATACCTAACGATTTTCAATATATTACACAAATAGAAAGAAACTTAGAAAGAGTGATGATATCAACTCTTGGCCCCAGATGGCCAATGGATTCAAACCCAGAATTCTCCAGCTGAGAAGTGACAGTGCTAACCACTGTACCACCTTGCCACTTAGGGATTAAACTGATCATATCAGTTTTAATTGACCAAGTGACCACACTATGCTCAACTGATTAGTTTCCAAGAGAAGGATACGTTGTTTGAATGCAGCTCAACACGCTCCAGCAGTCCAGGGATGATTTTTTATGTTGCAGCTGTTACTGTTAAGAAATAGGTAAAGTAGACATAATTTACCCATTATCAATTATTTTACTTGCTGACTAATATACTTAATTAAATTAAAATGATATGCATGGGTTTTATTTACCCTTCAAAATCTTTTTTTACAGTGTAACGCAGCATTGCTGAATAGGACACTGGAGAAAAATACCTGATTACAGATTGCTTAAATAGGTGCTACCTTGCAGTGGGAATCTCCCATTGACTAGGACTTACTGGTTGTGACCTGTAGCAGTATCGATCAGATTACCGTACATCAAGGTTTCATCACGTTAAGGCCACCCTTAATACACTGCTGTCAGTAATGACTGCTGAAGGGGAAGATTTCTGACATCAGCTGACGGATCGATTGAGTTTGTTTTCCTCATAATATTGCCAGTCCTAGCAGGTTTAGCAAATGTTTAGCACTCATGAGTGAATCTGTTTGGCCCGGTAAACTTTCTCCTGCTCCCTTTGACATCGTTTTAATATGTAATTGATAAAGACAAATCTGCCTACAGTTTTGTGTTTGGCTGAAAAATAGCAACTTGCCTTTGGCTTTCAAGGTGGGGAAATTTGTAGGCTAACTTGAAGAGCAACATTTGTGTTCTCTTTTTAGATGTTAAACTGATTATGTTGATTTTTCTTTTTCCATTTCCATTTGTTTTTCCATTTCAATACAATACATTTAACTCTCTCTTTGCATTTTATTGTGAATGCAAAAATGTTATCTCTACATATGTTGGCAGTTTGGAATTACAAAAGTTTTGTGCACAGGTTGTCGAACAAGTTGCATATTCTTTTGTTTTCAACACATTCAACTTGTAATCTGAGAAATTTTGAGGAAATAGAAAGAGAATTGATGGATTAATGATGTATTTGTATATTTATACAACGGCATGAGCTTTTCCCACCGTTGCAACTTATTACGAGGCCCAAGTTGCCCTTAAGTTCACCTTAAAACAACTCTCCCCTTAAAAACCCTTGGTCTGAGTTTGTTGTGCAGGTCACATGCAATCATTACCTTGCACTTCTGTACCAATTACAAACTGATGGTGTAGTGAGTCACTTGAGCCAGTCCAAGTGAAATCAGCTCAAGTTACTGTTTGTCATATTTTCAGTGTTTTGCTTTGGCTCCTGTAGTTTCAGGCTGAGATGCTCTTGGTATCAAAAATCACTACATTTTGCTACTTCAAGCACCTTAATTGCCTCCATGAGCTGTGTGTCACAGCTGCTGCTGAAACTTCTACTGTTGACCAGGTTGGTAAGTGGGCAAAATCAGCGAGCCCCACTACAATAAGATGACTTCCTGTTGTTGTTATAACACCAGCAGGCAGCTGTCCCTTTCACCTCATGCAGTCTCTTTGCCTCATTTCTCTTCCTCTAAACTCTTCTGCACGCCTCACAGGGCCCGTCTTTACCTGGTACTAGCATGCATTTGGGTGATCTGAACACAAGTGGACAGCCAAAACACATCGCTGTTCAAGCGTGTGTCTATCCTCTGCCTCCTGCTGACCACTTGTGTTCAGATTTCAAGACTGCCTATGTTACTTACACCAGAAGGTAAACCAACCCTGCATACTGTTATTATGTCCACACACTCTCTAGCTGCTCGCTAGCACGCTCAATAGGTGGTTGTGTCAGTGCAGCTGGAGATATCCAAGCCCAAGGAACAGTGCTGGGTCTTGAAATAAATTACCACCAGTGAAAGTACACTGCCCGGGTCACATACTATAAAGAGGCCAAAAAAGACTTTATTCCCATTGACTTACACTGTGGAAGAGAAGTCTGTAAATCAATGGATATTTTTTCAAGTGTCCGAACCCACGTAAAATGACTTGTTTCACTATGAGGATTTCAACCTATCGGTCGTAGCAGAGCACTGAACCGGAATTTGGCCGCTCAGTATCAGTATCTCAGTATCTCACTCAGTGGAAATCCACTAGGGTTTCCCGCGCAGGTTCGAATCCTGCCGACAATGCCAAAATATGTTGTCACATAGACAAGACAAGTCTCAGACACTGAGTTGCACATTTGAGGGTTTACTCGCAAGAAAGTCAACAAATTAGTAAATTTATAGTGTCCGACAAACAATCAGTATCAGTTGTACACATTAAAGGTGTTTCCTGCTACTTAAACTATTGTTTTCCCATTATTCAGACAAACCAGCTCCTAGAAAAATTGCTTCTCCTTACATAATTTGGCCTGAATCAAAGCTGGATCATTGAGCTTATGTCACGTCAGGGTAATAAGTTTATGCCAGGTCACGTACACTATATATTCTTTTCTTAAGTCTTTTTTATGTTACAACATCAGCCGCCGTAAGCCTCTAGTGCACTTGCTCTATGGGCCCCAAGATGTGGAAGACCTATGTAATTTCATACCATGGGAATGAAGCTTTGTTGGCTTCATGTGCCACTTAGCAACTTACATAAGAATAAACAAGGCCCGACTTCCACCTTTGTATCCAGTTCTCTACATACATCCATGGAGATATTGCTGTCTGCAGAATTCAACACGTCTCTTTCCACAGGGCAAAACAATGGATGGTAACGCAACACTATGTCCAACTTGTTGTAAAATGACCAGTTCATAGAGCATTACCATTATGCACCGAGGACGTATCCTTGCCTGGGACATAGAAGAATGCAATAATGTTTACACAACAAAAGATTTGTGGTAAAATGAGTCCCACACCACCTTGTGGGTTGAATAATTTGATCACAATTCATCTTGGTGGTCGTTTACGCTCGTATTTGGTGCTGTCCATTTGTGATCTAATTACAGAAGACGTAAATGTGCGAACAGGCTCACAGTTTAACCTCTGATGTGAAGTAATAACTGTATCTTGTCACCACTGTATCTCACTGCATGGCTCTTAATGATACAGGACGCAAAATAACATCAGTTGAATCCATGAGTTCAGTATGCAGTTAAATACAACCTTTGAGTAGGTCAGCGATTAACATGATGGTCTTCATTTTTTGTCCATTTTCATCTGACCTCAGACAGCCCATATTTTATGAAAGCTTTACTGTACAGAAAGATTTCTTGTCACAGCCAAAGAACTCCCGAGTGATATAAGAATGGCACCTGCTCTCTGGGGATATCAGGGATATTGTCAGCGTATTATACTCTCTTGACCTTAGTCATTGACCAAGGGCCCTCTTGCCCATTTTGGTTCAATCATCACAAGTCTTGACATGACTTTTTTCTTTTTCCTAATGATGGAGCCTACTGTGCTTTTGTTACACCCTATATTTTAAAAACCCTTTTTGTACTAGTCCCAGAGCAATGCCTCCTCACAATTCTGTCTCTGAATTCTAATGGACTGAGTTGACTGTACACTTTCTGCTCTGACATGCCCTGCAATGTGTTAGAAACTCAGATGTTAGTCCACTAGGCATCTTTGATGGGCAGAAAAGTGCCAAGAGACATAAGGAACAAGCATCAAAACACTCAAGAGGTACCATAGGGATATACAGGAGTGAAAAAAAAAATAACTTTTCCTATAAAACAGTACAAAGCAGATTCAGTGTCCACTCATTGTGATCCCATCAAACAGCCTTTCTCTCTTTGTTGTGGTAATGTGAGTTTTTCCTCCATTTCCTTTATGGTAAACAATAGCATTAACTCTCATCTTCTCTAGTGTGACTGGACAGTGCATGTAAAGCAACACTGATGAGCAGAGTCTCTCTCAAACACTGAGCTGATTTCAGCTTGAAGCACTCAGAGGTGACCTCAAAAAGGAAAAACACAGACAGTCAGTTGAAACTGTGAGTGCTCTAAAACCATTAAAAACTATTTCTTTTTAAGCAAAATGAAAGCCCAGAAGAAGCCCCGCAGACATACAGTACACCACAACAATAGTTTATTGTATTACAGCTATATTTACAAGACTTTTTCAAACTCAGTAGAATTAAAAAGCATAGATATACTGTATAAACATGTTGCATTAGCAATATGGGTAGACTCTAAACAAAAGTAGTGCCTACAAAGGGTTATTTGGCTCGTAATAATGGGGAACCTGTTTGGTGCTTTAATGGCACCCATCTCTGAAAACTGCTACAAAGGATGTTTGTCAAATAGTGCTATATTGAACCATCAAAGGTGCCATATACAACTAAATAATTATTATTATTATCATTATTATTAGACTGGGGGCCTTTGAATGATGCTAGACAATACCATGGATGAGTCAATATGCTTCTACATGACACTTTAACTCATAAATGATTATGAATAATACTTGGAATAACAATACGAAGTGTTGGCTTAAAAGATCCAGATCCTGTACTAAAGGCTAACCCAGAAACACACTACATTACCTTTTAAAACTTCATGCAAAAAAGTTGAGAGCCACTGCATTAACGTGTTATCTTCTGGAAATACATTGTTCGTAGCAGGGCAGCTCCCTAAGTAAGTTAGTCAACCAGAAAGGTCATAAGTCGGCAAAAGTTCATTGGTCCTTTAGTTGCAGAAAAAAAATAAAAATAAAATAAAATATATATATATATATATATATATATATATATATATATATATATATATATATATATATTTATTAGGGCATTAACAGAATTTGTCGACGTCAGTGGCACAAGTCAATGTCAGTGGCACAAGTCGACACCCCCCGGGAGGAGTCGACAAGTCGTGTGTTTTATCCCTCTCTCTCTCTCTCTGTGTGCTTGTGTACGGAATGCAACCGCTGCCTCTGAACGTACGCGGAACAGACTCCGCGGACTGAAAGCGACATCCGCAAGCCCTGTGCGCACAAAGCTCAGATTTTACGACCGCACGGACTCTGCTCCGCGCACCAGTGACTGCTCGGCATGTATTTTTCACATCGCGGGGATTTTACACGGACATTTTTACAGGAAACTACAAAGCAGAAGTGCGCTCGACTATGAAAGCCTGAATGACTGCGGACATTCCTCGGCTCCGGAGTCGGCTCCGCTAATGGTACGCCCGAGTATGTATATATAAATAAAACAAGTGTGAAACTCTATTAGGAGCTGTGCCTTATCAAAAAAAATCAAATCCTGTATGACTGGACAATGGTGGAATTTAATTTCAAAGGACAGACACAGGAAGAGGCAACCTCAGACACAACCTACCACTGTCCTCTTGAAACCTGGCACAGAAAAGACACAAAAGTAGCACCCAGCACCCGTCCTCGCGTTTTCCAGGCGGTTAAAGACGTGGTATGTGTACGGGTCCTAGTTTACAGGGCTGCGGTTATTCCACAGGCTAGTTAATAACATGTCGGGCAGGAAATCCAAAGTGTGGAATCACTTTGAGAAGGTGAAGGACGAACCCAAGGTGATATGTAAACTCATCTTCATTGGTCGACTACAAGCATGACGTATCATCTGAAACATGGAAGTAGCTACATGCCCATTAGCCACTTAGCACAATCATTACTGCTTTGCCCACAGCGTCATTAACAGGCGGCTCGCTCTGTGTGTGATGTGCACTTGTAGATAAAATATAGGCCTATATTAATGAAGGTTCATTAGTACGGTTTTGTATTTCTCTGTAATGTAGCACAGTGTTAACAATGTTACTGATACTATTCTTTCTCATACCTTCAACTCAAACCATTGTGTTGCCCCGCCCAAAATATATCACTTAATATTTAAATTAATATCGTAAACATGCAGGCAACTCGTCGACTAATGGCCCTAAATTTCTTAGACGGGGGCAGCTCTAGTTCGTAGGCTATTTTAATGTTCTGTTTTTGTTCTTTCCCCAATAAACTAAACTAAGCTGAAGCACCAGTAGAAAACACAGGGGCTTAAAATGTTCCCTACTTGTTCTTCATCTTAGGTTAGTAAGTTCACTGGGGAAAGAACCAGTAGAGAAAATCTGAAGAACCATAAAGGGGCTTAAAGAGTTCTTTGTGTGGCAGCAGTACAATATAACACCTCAACTCAAGCCAAAGAACTGCTGACTAACCAACATTTCCCTGTTTAATTATGTGTAGATCAGATAAGAAACATGGTTTTGACCCGTTCCATTGTTTGTTATGTACCAATTTCTGTACTCCATACCATTTAATAAAGTTGAGTGCTTAGAATACTCAAAAAGGAAAATGAAAGTGTATAAAATTGGGGGATTGAGTGCTTTATGAAGCAGGCTTTGTTGCTAGAGTCTCGATGACAGAAATCTGTTGTAGTGAGACAACGTTTGAGTATTATTACCATTCTTTTCTGTCTGACATTTTTTTGGCCGTGAGCCTCACCTAAAAATAACTCTGAAAAGGGCAAACCTAAGGTGGATTAGGTGGGGTTTGATGTATCTTTCTATGCACCTCAGTGGCTACACCTTCCACAGGCAGATTTCCTCTGAGGCTAATAACTTTGTATGAAAAGAGAGGATTAATGTTGGCCTAAAGGTTCGGGTCATCACAAATAGACCGGTTCCAACAGCGATCCATCCTCTTTCCAGTTAACTGTCCAGTAAAGTGCTTAATGCAGTGGCCCCCAGAATAATATTTACTGCTGCAGTCTGTCTCATGTCGCTGAGCCCTGAAGGCCAATTCAGTATTGGTTACATTCAACTCCGTATTGATTATGCATAATCACTGGAGGTATGTCTTTCCCCTTGACTCTGCTCATGTCCACAGTAAGGTCACTGCTGTAAATCCAAAGTAGGAAAAGCTAATGAACTGATGAAGGTAAAGTGAACAACCTAGCTTAATGTAGCTATATATGGAGGACGCTCCATGACCATGGACACAATGTACTGCATTCCTGAAACAGGAAATACTACATTTGCTGTAAATTAAAGACTGCAAAGTAACGCAGTGACGAAATCACAATGAATGCAAATGCAATACAAGAGCACTAAATGGGGGGGGTTCAACATAAAACAAATAACATACAATGCAGCTTGCAAAGAGCAACAATAGAGGAGAGAAGATTGCACACATGTACAATAAAGACTTGTGCAATTCTGCGCTTGATCGCAGAAAGCATTGCAGAGATAGAGCCCTGTTAGAGATAAGGCAGATATAAAGGTGTCCTTCATAACACCACAGCTGTCAAAGAGAAGCGCTTGGAGATGGAGTCAAGGTCAGAGGAAAACCTCATTCTGACATTAGAATAGTGATGGAGCATGACGTCCTTTAGAGGCCCAAGAACTGCTGGCACGTGTACATTCTCACCGCAGCGGCAATAAAATGGAACCATGGTAACTTTGGAAGATCGGATATTCATCTGGCGTTTAAATTAACAACAGTATATCCATGTGGACAGCTCTAATTTGAATGAAGAGCTCAGCTTGCAGCATCAATGTAAGAGGCAGATATAAGGAAGTAAAACTGATCAATGGTGATAATGCGCACATACTGAATGGTGTTTAAGGAGAAAGAAAAAGATAACAAGTACATACAGATGTGAAGGAGCTTTTGACCATAAAGAAATGTTTGAGTCTGTGTCTCAAAGGAATGTTTGCTTTGTGCATTGACATGTACAATGACCTGTCCCTCGCACTTAGCATGTTTTTTATTAAAAGGCTCCTGCCTGTCCAGAAGATAAGAGGTCGACCTTGTTGATACCCCCAGGGAGCACACATACTTTGTCTGACTCTTGTCTGATGACCTGATGACACAAGAATCTGAATGACATGGGACAGACGCTGTATACTGCTGAAATTATTGTTCAGTACTTTCAGATTTTGGTATATCCCTGTCCGTGAACGCGTGCCGTGCCAAAGGCTTCTCTATTATCAGATCTGTGTTGTAATTAAACATATGTATTCAAATAATGCTGTGTTCACACAAGTAGTGACACAGCAACAGGCTACAAGTCATTTTCAATGGAAGTCGTTGACCAGAAGCAACAAACTGACGCCCGACACTTTTTGCAGGTGTGATGCGCAACAAATATGACGCATTCTCACACCCAACTCGTCAAATATCGAAGCTTGGTCAGTGGCCTCTACAGGTCAATGTATGACGCTCCAGGTACCCTTACAGTGTCCGTTTTGGATGCCCAGGGGCAGTGTGTTTTCACAGGAAATGAACAGTTTCTGCTCGTTAAATGCATACAGTTTATTTCAAAATTAACTAAGAACTTTGGTAAAAACTTGGCAACAAAAGCACATGGTTATGTTTAGAAAAAAACATCATAGTTTGGCTTAAAATAAGCCAGTGTGTTACCAACATAACGTAACGTCATACATTGCTAGTGTAGTATGCTAGACATAGTAGCACACTATGTTGTTATTGAAATAAGTCGACTGAATTTTGGTTTCAAACAAAAGACAAACAACAGTCTCTCAGGAAGAAGTCCAGAGTTTTGACCCATCCAACTCCCCTCCCACCGACCCTATGCGGACTCTCTTGCTTATTATACTACAGGAGCTGCTCAGGGTGTCAAACAATGTTGCTTCCTGGTGCGTCTCAAACTGTTGCTAAACGGTGCCTCAATGAGTCGGTATCTGACACTAACGGCCACTGACTATGCATGAGTATATGATGTATTGGCAAATCAAAGTTGAGCCGGCCTCAACTTTTGTCAGCGTTCCAATGACGCAGTGATTTGTCAACATCTTAGCTGATGCTATGCTAGTCTCGCTCACCAGACCTTTCTCAAGAAAAGAAAGGTCTGGCTGGGCCGACTCTCACTTTAAGATTGGAGAAAAAAAACGCCCTGGCTGCTTGTATTTCTTTCAACCAATCACAGTCGTTCTGGGCGGTGCCACAGCAACGGTGCGCTTGCAAAAATATTCCCGGGGGGAAACAGGTTTTGGTGTAACACGCCCACAAAAATATCACCTACAGGACACGAACCATGGCAGAAAAATGGCTACATCCCCGCAAGATCAAACACCGCCAAAGTTAGTAAAGGACGTGTTGAAAATGGTTGAAAACTGCTACACAACCGAAGGTGGTAGGGCGGGACTTCAGCGGGTGGCTCGTTCCGCCCAGTGAGAGGCTGATCTATGCAGCGAACTTCCGCCCACTCAGACTAATGCTACGCTAGCTTTATATGCACTGCGGTGCACACAGGGATGCAATGGGGTGGGAAAATGTGATTTTAAAATGGGAATCAGACATTGATGAAAAACAGAGATGTCTTTTTGACCAAATACAAACTTACAATGATGCTGGGTTGAGTTTTAAGAAGCAGAAGCATTCGAGTCCATGATGGCATATTGTGTTAACAAGCGCTTAAACAACACTTTCACTGTGACTCAGTGATAATGACGCTGGTCACACCCTTACATCGTTGCTTGTGGTGTGAACACAGCATAAGAACATCTGGGGCAGACTGAGTTTATTTTAACATTCTTTAAAATGAAGAATTGACAAGAGTTGTCCACATTAACAGACATACAGATATAGTAGAAGGAGCAGTAATGGCTGTAGAGTAGTAAGTTTTTGTTTTTTTAAACCACAGTTTTGTATTTGAACTTTTATTTGGAGTAGTGTACTACTATATTGATTGTATTGTATATTCCTTCCCAAAATTGATCCCAAGAATACAATAAATGTCTCCAGTCTAAGAATCCAATTGGCGAATTACCAGAGGTGATAAACAGCAGCGTATAAGCAGCACTGTCACTTATTTGTGTGCATGTACTTGTGTTGTGTAATGCTCAAGGGGCTGTGTACTCTACTCCCTTAGCGATATTAGCACATGGTGACAGTTAAATGGAGTGCGATAAAAAAAGGTGCATTATGCTGGATGAGAAGTCTGGACTCTTACGCTTACTCTCCTGATTTTGTAAACTTTAAAGCTTTTAGCTGATCAGCAGGAAGGAGAAGAGATGTGGGAACCATTACATGAGAAGACATGGGTTATATAGTGGCAGCTTTGACTTAGCAATAAGAGTATATCTCCAACACAAGAGCATTTGAATACCTCAATAATGGAGGATGTTAATGGACCAGGATATTCAAAGTTTAATTGAAAGTAATGCTGTACCTAAAATATTGCTGTAGCAAATCATTTAAACAGAATTTTAGATGATGATTTCACTTCCGTCTTGGGAAAAGGAATAATATCTCCATTAATAGAAGCCAGAATTGAGCAGTTGACTTGAAATATTAATAATTGCTGTGATACTTCTCAGCCAAATGATCTGGGCTACACTTTAAAAAATGGGGAATATATGATTCAATAAAATAGAGGCTATATAGAAGTTATGACTGTTAAAGGGAAAATGGAAGTTTTCGGGAGCCTAAACACCGAAGCCTTACAAGAGTATTACTCAGTTAATGTCAAAAATGAAATACTGAGAACACAGACTGATGGTTTAAATGATGGTGCATAGTCTAGTAAACATTTAAAAACTTTCCGTTTAACATTTATATCAACTACCACTCAGAAACACTAATAAAAAGGGGCGCTTGCTGTTGTGTCTTTCAAACTGGAAAACGCTTGGATCGGTGATGGGTTAGGATTGGGTACTTCTCATTAAAGTTAGCCTTGGAAATTAATTTGTAAAATCCTGAGTTAATAGACCAATGATACGAGGATACTCACAATTTACCTCTCAAACACTGAGGAATAACTAGCTCTCCAATTCTCTGTCTGTACAACATACCCCCCACTTCTTACTGATTCTCCCTCTACAAATATAGATATTATTATACAGAGAGCTGAAATAATCCAACCACTGTGTGGAGTTCAGTTAAAACATCACAATTCCAAAGACATATAGATCGTCAGAAGGCATATCATACAGGCATTATAAGAGCAGTACAAGAGCTTTTTGTCTGTCTGCCAAAATGTCATCTTGTACAGCAGGATTAAATAAAAAAAACAGCATGTGTGTTAATGTGTGTGGGTGTAAATGTGTCTGTAAAGGTTATAGGTGACTACACGCATAGGCAGCATACATGATGAGTGTGCAACTTTTTCTATAAATACAGAGCTAAACAAGAAGACATGACCAATACTAATGCACAAATCTAATTCTGGAGTCATAGAGGAGATTTCCCTGACTATCGCAGCCTCATTCCATTAAATTTCACAGATCCATTACACGTCTTTAAGCCAATGATATACCCAGCTTAATAATTAGTGGTTTCCTGTCGCTGGTCAAGATGGTGTAATGAGTGTGATGTGATTAGGAGAGCCCTCGGGGTGAACTTGGCTCGTCACTGAGGTGAGCGGAGAACAATGGTGGAGAAAATAGAGATATTGTACACCGCAGAGCCAAATGGAAGGAAATCAAATGAAAACAAAGCGGACATGACGAGGGGGGCACTTTTTACTTTGACACTCCTGATCATGTCCAAACTCCAGGCTAATGGCTTAAGACAGCTCCTCCCTGACATCAGGGGGAGATGACTGCAGTGACATTGATCAGGGTGTTAATTAGACTAATATATTAGAGGATTGTGATGGTGGCGGTTATGATGACTGTGTCTGTGATGGCGCGAATAATGATGATGACAGCAATGACAATGATATTGCCAAGTATATAGGATAGCCTTGAGCGTATTAGCGTTTCAGCTAGCAAGGTCCAGTAATGTGCATTCTCACCCCGACGAAAGGATAAAATTCTGCACTGCACCTCATTATAGCTTTTGCTCTATATTTGCCAATACGTGGTTTGATAATCCTTGGCTGGAACAGTAATGAGGAAACATAGTTGTAATTTCAGGGGGAAGGATGGACAGTATGTGCTGGAGTTATCAAGTATTCATTCATGCAGAGGAATCACACCATGACCCACCTTTTTTTAGTACAAATAGTGCTACACATAACACCTGGTGTACTTCTCAGTCCTGTATTTGCATGAATCAAAACAACATTTAAGATGTAAACATCTCACTCAACACCTCCTTTGTGATTCTACAGTATTCGAGTATAAAACACTGTAATGAGATGACCCCCTGAGTGACAGAGTTTCCACAAGCTCCTTTGACAACTTTGTTTCAAAGAATTTACTTTTAATGTACGACCGCTTAGCTCATGTCCAAACAGACTGATTACTAATTTCCATCACTTGTTCAAAAAAGAAACTATGACCCTGGCTCTGTGATCGCAGCTGGAGATCTCTAATAGGACTTTATTGACAAAGCACCTCATCATCTCATGAATCGGAAATTCGTATGCATGTGCTGCTCTGCCAGTTGCAGTGTGATGAACATATTTGAAGGGATATTTCACCCCCTCCCAAATGACCATTTGCACAACAATTACTCACCCTGTATTATGTGAAAACTTTGTTTTATCAAATTAAATTCAGTTGGGGGCTGCGCTTAACAAAAGCAAAACTTAGTCAAAACATCAGTTCACAAACTCTCACACAACTCATGCAGTATAATTCAAGTCTCATTTATCCAGTTGTTTGCTTAGTAGTTCCAAAACAGACAGCGCTTTCCGACTAAAACTAAAAGTAAAACTTATCCATGCTCACTTCAAAGCCAGACTCCATTGAAAAACATTACTTTACCCTCTGAACCTCGGAGCTGCTGGGTTACCACTGCCTTGATCGGTAGTGTCCTGCATGGCTGTCAGACTAAGTGGGTTGAGCTTACGTGGGTGTAGAGCCTGTGTTAGTTTGAAAGGGGGCATGCCAAAGTAAGTAAGAGCAACGATTCAGACCAGGTGTAGGACTGCAGTTGATGAGAGATGTTTCTGAGTGCCACAAGGAAGACAAATCGGGGAGTTTCCTACTTTTCCTATGAAGTTTTGTTTGCAGTTATTGTCCGCGTGTTTTAATGTCTCCAAATGAACTGTCAATAGAGTGCTGAAGCTAAGCAGTGTTGGACCATGGAGAGCGAGCTGACTAAGTGGCGGTTGGATCGGAGCTGGGACAGCAAGGCAAGACGTAGGTCCACACCTTACCTTTAGCCTGGCTAAAAGTGTCAAGTGCAGAAGGTTGTGTTTGCAGTGACAGTAGTGTTGTTTTATTTTGTGACTTTGGTGAATGCAAACTTACCACTTAAAACACCAAAGTCACACAACAACACAAATTAACTGATCAAGGCAATGGTAGTCCAACAGCTCTCATGTTCAGCAAGGTAAAATTAATGTTTCGTCAATGGAGTTTGGGTTTGAAGAGAGCATGGATCAAGTTTTACTCCTGTTTTCCCAATCTGAAAAGGCTGTCTGTTTAGGATGTACTGAACATATTCACAAATCCAACAAAACATGGGCTGAGTAATTGTCTACAAATGGTCATTTTGGGTATGAAGTGTTTCTTTAACCCTGCAGGGGGTTAAGGGAACTACTTAAGGGAATGGCCAGCAATATGTCTTCTGATAAGTCATCATTGATTTGTCAACCAACAAGTGCTCATTTACATTCTCTGCCTTTGACCAAAGAGTTTATTGTATTTGAAACATGCTTCATAAATCTATAGACCTCTATCAGCTTAGTGAATGAAACCAGTTCAGCTCAACCCCTTCCTTGACACTGACGTTAATATGCCATGTTACCACTTCAGCTAAAAGTGAACCACCATCCAACATGTGAGCCAGAGAGGCGTGAGGGGACCAAGGGAATTTAACATCCTGTTAACATGGGTCTACCAGCCCTGATTGACTCTGAGACAGTCTCTGTGGTACCCCAACACCTTGAAACTCGTATTCCTCAAGTTCAGGTTCACTGTAAAATCCACTGAAAGGACAGAGTGTAAGTAACAACCCTGCAGAGATCATTGCCACTCATACCTTTAAAAAAAGGCTATCAATGCTGTCATGCTGTGTAATTTTTTTTTCTCAAACCATTTTCACCCACCACTTTTGAAGAACAGATTTCAATTTTGTTGCCACACATTTGCTGCTACAAATGGTCCCCTTGTGATGAACAAAGCTGAGAGAATGCACCCACTAAAGTGCAGACAAATATGCAAATGAGCAAATGGAATGATTATGCACCATATTCCATTTAAGTAACATTTTTGTGAACATGGGTAGTGTTTATCCCAATTTCCCCCACTACGCTGAATATTAATGCACACACATCAATTGCCTTCTTTAAATAAATGAAATGCTTCGCACCGCAATTGCGCACAAATAGCTGCACAGGCGTTAATGTCTGCCAGCACACAAGCTTGCGATAAGCTACTGCACAGCCAATAAGCTAGTCCCTGCTTGAACAACTGCTGTGTACCTCACTGTTGCCACATGCTTTACATAACAAACCACAAAAAAATGCACAGGACAGAAGCAATGTGCCATTTCCTCCCCCTTTTTTCCTTCATCAGAATAATAGAAAGTGCCTGAGATGTCCTTGGGCTAAACAAAGTTTTAACATTGTTGGTTGCAAAGGACAGATTTTAAGTGTGGCATCAGTCAGATCCTCCCTCATCAGCAAACAGCTGGGGCCAACTGAAAGGGCACACAAATCACTCACTCTCTGGCTGATGTCAAAGGAAGCAGCAGTGCTGTTTTAAGTGACAGTATGTTAAGAGGGACCCACATAAAGGGTTCTAAAGGCTCCTTTCAAAGAGCCATGAGAACAAAAGGCAACGCCCACTGAAGGGCAGAGGAATTTATCACAGCACTTTTCCATCTACCCCATTGCAGGAAGGGACGAGCAAGAAATAAACTCCTCATGTGAGATAGTTCAAGTATAAACCTTAACACAATGTGTCATCTCTTTGAATAAAAGCTGTAAAGAGTACAAAGCTAACCTGAGCAACACAACATCTCCTCCTCCAGCTTATTTGCCTGGAGAAAATGTTTAAACTGTATGTTCCTACAAACCATGACTATGTTACATTTGCATGTTTGATATGAATCATATCAGCATTTCTAAAGTGACACAATATATGAGCTGACTCTGTCACCTGGAGGTGGAAGGGATGGTAGATGGCGTGACTTCTAGGTGAGATGCCTGCCAAGCGGCAGACCACTGCAGTCCACTGTTCGAGATCAACAAACAATAAAACCAGTTGTGTTTTAGCGATGTGCATGTTTTTAGCAACCTATTTTATTCCACCATGGATAGTGCCACTAAAAGCAGTTGGTATCTTACAGAGACATTGCTTCATCTCCCGCTGAGACTGTACCCCCAAAACAGGGTATTTTAAGCCAAAGCATGATCTTTTCCCTGGAGTCAGTCCATGACATCAGGGATCAGCATGGCTGGGGCCCCGCCCCTGCCTGCTGCCTGGCACGCAATGCACCGAGCCCCGATTCCTGTCCCTGTAGGTGGTGGGCAAATTGGGTGATGGCTCCCAAATACTTATTCCGACTGAGCCCGACCGAGCCCCATAGCCCAAGGACCGGCCACCAGATGCTCGCTGGGGAGCCCCCTCAAGCCCTGGAAGCCCTAGATCTAGTGTCTAGGTGTCCCCATACTGGCCGAGATGCTCAAAGTCTGAATATTCCTATTATTTCTTGAATAGCTCTTAATCTGGCCCCTCCCTGGGGCCACTTTGCCTTGGAAGACCCGCTCCAGGTTCACTAGCCCCGGACTACACAGCTCCCAGGTTCACAAGGACAGGTAAACCCCTCCACCGTGTTAAGATGGCGATTTTTGAAGAGAGCTCAGAGTAGAGCCACTGCTCCTTCACTTCAAAAGGGGTCGGTTGAGGTGGTTTGGGCATCTGGTCAGGATGCCTCCTGGGTGCCTCCTATTGGAGGTGTTTTGGGCACTTCAGACTGGTAGGAGGCACCAGGGCAGACCCAGAACATATCTCATCCAACATATCCGCTACATAGCATACAAAACATGTCTGTGGTTTGCAGAAACATATAATGCAACAAGCATACTTTTTTTTTGGTGATTTGGTTGGTCCTTCATATCGTCTTTTCACAGTTTGCAAAGATGAACATATGCCTATAAATCATGGTTTGTTTGCAAAGCACTGGCTGAGATAGTCTTCAGTCAATTTGGTTATACAAGGACAAGATGGATCCTGGCAACAGTCCTGACACCATGTATTTCCACAGTACCTGACCAAGACACCACAAGCACTGCAGTCATAAGCCCTCTTTAGGTGCAGGAAACACGTGTAGACTGGATAGGCTGAATTGCATGTCATAGGGCTGCTGTGACACTGCGCCTACTTAGGGCAACAAAAAGTTTTAGATGTATTGGTACAATGGGCAACCAAGAAAGGATTGCAGAGGAGACCCCCGCACACCAATGCAACTGGGCTGGACACAAAAAAGGTTCACAGGCTGAGGTCAATGCAAAAAAATGTCAATTTATTTAGGACATCCATGCACAGAAAGAAAGGACTGATGAAAGTCAAGGACTGAAATGTTTGCTGCAGTTTTTATTCACTTTTTAAAATAATTTTTTGCACTTTGCACCCTTCTTTTTGTGCACACATGTCCTAAATAAATTGATATTGTTTGCATTGATCTCAGCCTGTGAACCTTTTTTGTGACTGTCCAGCCCAGTTGCATTGGTGTTCGGGGGTTTCCTTTGCCATCCAAACTTGCATGTCCCCATCCTCCGTCAGGATGGAGTAAATGATTTGGCACGATAAGCACAGATGTCCGGTAACAAAACACCACTCAGGCTTTGATCTGCAAGGCCGTTCCTCCCAATCACCCCCTCAAGGATTCTCTGTAATTATGTGAGCCAAAGTTAACCAACAGGACTATCAAGTTCCCCAGAGGAACTGTGTCCACAACCATACGCACAGACTCCAAGAAACCTGGATGCTTTGAACTAAGCTGAACTTTCAGGGTAGCAGAACCACATTGTCATATGTTGTTTATTTCTTTGACTTTGGTCTCGTCGTGTGCCTCACTGTTTCTGCTTCATTAATTAATGATTTTATCTGTAAATAGATACATTTTCTTGACATTATGTCACAAAGTTGGCTTCAAATGTGGAAGCTGGAAAATATATTTTATTACATCTCAAAACATGATAAAGGAGAAAATATCAGAAAATAATGAGGACTGATGTTGCATCTTGTGACATCTTAGCAACTTGAGTAAAAATAAAACACTAATTGGCACGTGAACATGTAGATTATAATTTCAGGTTTAAGCAAAAGGAAGAAAAACATGGAGACACACACAGATAGTGGTTAGACAAAGAGGAAAAAAATTCAATATGTAACAAAGCTGAGTGACACCTTTTGCCTTATCGACCTGTCCTATTGGCAGCGTCAGTGTGCCTGCAGCATGTGGCAGTTACATGATGTGTAACTTACTCTTGCTGCAGGATCCTATCTTTGACTGTGGGCTTTTTTAAAGATTAAATCTGCCTTCATATGAGTAAATGCTTATAAAGTAGGGATCAGACTTATTCATAGCATCTCCTTACAGGTATGCTGCAAACCACGCCAAAAGAGACAACAGTAGATCTGTTTGTGAACAGACCCTCAGAGCCTGTAGCCTCACACAGGTAAACAATAACCACCTGCAACAAGCAGAGGTACATATAGCCTGAAAAAGAAATCTACCTTTAAAGAAGTGTTGCAGTGAAAGGCAGGCACACATTTATGTACACGTGTGCCTCTAATGGAGCATTTTATTGTGTGAGACATTTCAGCTGCACAGAAATATTCTTTTAAATGTATATTCATAGCAACAGAACATTACTGTCAAGTGATGTATATGTACACAATTTAGTCTGAAATGTATGTAATGAATCAGCAAGTCAGAAATTCATCTGTTATCCAGTACTGTCTAAATCAGAGCTGAGCTGTGATTGGCTGTTTGCATCACCACAATGAAATACAGTAGGGGGAAAAAAAGGAGACAGGTCTATTTTTCTCTGCAACATTACACGAAGTGGCTGAGCTCTGCACGCCAAGCTGCACACCGAGCATGTTATTTCTAAAATTAAAATAAAAGTCAATGACGGTTGAAGCTTGAAGTTGTGGTTTGCAGTGTGATTTCAGCCACAAACGTTGGCACACGCAGTTAAGATGAAGAGCACGTTTAGAAGCGAGATGTACCTCCATTCTGCTAAGTTACCACATTGCAAATAATTTAATAACATTTCCACCACTGTCTGGGAGAAGAGCTATTTGTATGGCATTCAACCAGTGAAAGGAAGAATGTGCTTACAAGATCAGTGCACAATTCTACTCTGTGTGTGGGTGTGTGTGTGTGTGTGTGTGTGTGTAAGATGTAAGAGATTTTGTCTAGTGTTAATTGACAGATTATTTTAATTACATTTCTTCATTTCTGATTTAGAGCAGAGATTTGACCATGTCATCGTTTCACAAGTCACAATAGGCATAATGTGCTAATCAATGAAATGCCAATATTAAATTTACAAAAATCATGAATGCCTTTTAAATTTGTAATTATTTGTTAAAACAACATTCTTAAAATGTGCCTTACCTTTTAAGCTAACATTAGCTGAGCATAAGTTGGAAGTTGTTTGTCGTCTGTAATCTTTGACAGGCACATTCTGCATACAACGGGTGCGCCATATCATCTTGTTCACGATAATACCGATCTAATTTTTAATATCATATGAAAAATTCATTTTGTGATACCAGCAATATTTCGACTCGTTGACATATTGACATCATACTGCTACCCACGGCAACAACAAGCATGGCTGAAAGTGGAATTATTACCGACTCCGTGGTGGTTCCAAAAAAGAGGAGCAGCTTCAGTAGTGTGGAATAAACTGTGGTGCCCTGAATGTTTTATGAACAGCCCCAGACTTTAGTTCTGGTATCATAACAGCCTGTCACAGGTTACAGCGTGATGATTAGAGGAGAAATGACAGAGCATAAAGGTCCAGGTGGAAAAAACAACTCAATCATTTAGGATTTTGCTAAAAGAAGGAAATCACCTGTTGATTTCTATATATGTATATATATATATATATATATATATATATATATATATATATATATGTATATATAGATCCCAGAGTACATTTTTTTGTATTTAGGAGCTGTTTAAATGGGTAATTTGTGGTAGATTTTATTTTGTTGAACTATTAATATGTTACTGCTGTTGTTCACAAACTAAAGAAATGAGAGATCATTTTTTAGTTTTTACTGAATATTGAAGGCAAGCTGTAAAACTATTTTTATCACTTATTTTGTTGCAATTCTATTTTTTTTAAATTAATAATATATATACATATACATATATAATAATAATAATAATAATACTAATAATAATTATATATATATATATATATATATATATATATATACAGTACAGGCCAAAAGTTTGGACACACCTTCTCATTCAATGCGTTTTCTTTATTTTCATGACTATTTACATTGTAGATTCTCACTGAAGGCATCAAAACTATGAATGAACACATGTGGAGTTATGTACTTAACAAAAAAAGGTGAAATAACTGAAAACATGTTTTATATTCTAGTTTCTTCAAAATAGCCACCCTTTGCTCTGATTACTGCTTTGCACACTCTTGGCATTCTCTCCATGAGCTTCAAGAGGTAGTCACCTGAAATGGTTTTCCAACAGTCTTGAAGGAGTTCCCAGAGGTGTTTAGCACTTGTTGGCCCCTTTGCCTTCACTCTGCGGTCCAGCTCACCCCAAACCATCTCGATTGGGTTCAGGTCCGGTGACTGTGGAGGCCAGGTCATCTGCCGCAGCACTCCATCACTCTCCTTCTTGGTCAAATAGCCCTTACACAGCCTGGAGGTGTGTTTGGGGTCATTGTCCTGTTGAAAAATAAATGATCGTCCAACTAAACGCAAACCGGATGGGATGGCATGTCGCTGCAGGATGCTGTGGTAGCCATGCTGGTTCAGTGTGCCTTCAATTTTGAATAAATCCCCAACAGTGTCACCAGCAAAACACCCCCACACCATCACACCTCCTCCTCCATGCTTCACAGTGGGAACCAGGCATGTGGAATCCATCCGTTCACCTTTTCTGCGTCTCACAAAGACACGGCGGTTGGAACCAAAGATCTCAAATTTGGACTCATCAGACCAAAGCACAGATTTCCACTGGTCTAATGTCCATTCCTTGTGTTTCTTGGCCCAAACAAATCTCTTCTGCTTGTTGCCTCTCCTTAGCAGTGGTTTCCTAGCAGCTATTTGACCATGAAGGCCTGATTTGCGCAGTCTCCTCTTAACAGTTGTTCTAGAGATGGGTCTGCTGCTAGAACTCTGTGTGGCATTCATCTGGTCTCTGATCTGAGCTGCTGTTAACTTGCGATTTCTGAGGCTGGTGACTTGGATGAACTTATCCTCAGAAGCAGAGGTGACTCTTGGTCTTCCTTTCCTGGGCCGGTCCTCATGTGTGCCAGTTTCGTTGTGGCGCTTGATGGTTTTTGCGACTCCACTTGGGGACACATTTAAAGTTTTTGCAATTTTCCGGACTGACTGACCTTCATTTCTTAAAGTAATGATGGCCACTCGTTTTTCTTTAGTTAGCTGATTGGTTCTTGCCATAATATGAATTTTAACAGTTGTCCAATAGGGCTGTTGGCTGTGTATTAACCTGACTTCTGCACAACACAACTGATGGTCCCAACCCCATTGATAAAGCAAGAAATTCCACTAATTAACCCTGATAAGGCACACCTGTGAAGTGGAAACCATTTCAGGTGACTACCTCTTGAAGCTCATGGAGAGAATGCCAAGAGTGTGCAAAGCAGTAATGAGAGCAAAGGGTGGCTATTTTGAAGAAACTAGAATATAAAACATGTTTTCAGTTATTTCACCTTTTTTTGTTAAGTACATAACTCCACATGTGTTCATTCATAGTTTTGATGCCTTCAGTGAGAATCTACAATGTAAATAGTCATGAAAATAAAGAAAACGCATTGAATGAGAAGGCGTGTCCAAACTTTTGGCCTGTACTGTATATATATATTTTTTTTTTTACTAATGTGTCATATCGTCAAGAATATCATTTCCGTAAAAATACCCTGAAACATTGTGATATTATTTTAGGGCCATATTGCCCATTCCTCGTGTATACCGCAATTCAATTATTGTTGTCCACTGCATATTTTTTTGTATGTGAACCAAATCTTTGGGCATGGGGCAGGTACCTTTCAGTCAAAAGGCTTAAGTCCAATTGAAGTCCAGTGTCACTGGTGTTAAAGTCCAAGCTGAGTCTTTATTAAGTCTAAAGTCAGCAAACTTGTGACAAGTCCAAGTCACATGACTCGAAACCACACATCTGCTTTTCAGTGCTACTAATTTGTTTGCTTTTTTTAAATTATCCAGTGGGCATGTTCAGTTGTTGTTTCTCTAACTGCTATCAGATAATTAAAAAAAACACTTTTTTTTTCCCTACCTATATTACACTTAGGTACGCTACATCTACGCTTTAGACATGCAGTAATGACTGTATTTTCTGTCTTCCTATTTAATGAGGACAGTTTGTACTGCTCAGTGAGAGAGAAACACTTCTTTGTGCCTTTAATCTTAATTCTTGGCAACATCATGGTGGCCTTACCTGCATTGCTCATTTATTTGCGCATAACTATTTTTAAGTTCTAAAGTGGAAGATAAGAATAGCTCTACGTGGGTATATGCATGTGCCCCCATGTATAATGCATGACTGACCTCCACCAGCTTGTTAGCATGTTCACGGAACACCTGGGCGTACTCCTTGACCTCCTTCTCGTTTCCACTCTTAGCCGCTTCAATGAGCACCAACAGAGGGACGTTGGTCTCCAGGAAAGAGTCTGAGATGTGGTCCATCACTGCCTTTCTCAACTGGAACACAGAAGGAGAGAGATGGGGAAGAGGTCACATTGTTAATAATATTGCAGATGACTTCACTGTATTACATTTGGCAATGATCACAAATCACTTAGCATTGTGATGAATATGATGTAGTAACATAATAGGGTGAAAGGACGGCGCAGAGAGAGAGGCAGGGAATGAGGGAGAGCAAAAAAGAAGAGAACTCTCAACGGGTAGGAGTGTAAATTGCTTGTAAGGTGTCATTTTTCCCATAAGGCCTTTTACTGGGGCAGACTTTGAGACTTATATCTTTGTTTATGGAATCGTTTTGAACCAAACTGGCAGGGGACTGGTTGTTTTATAAGACAGTAAATGGACCCTGATGCTCCTCACTGGGATATGTGATGAGATGCCAGAGGGAACAGTATAGAAAACACAACAGACAAGTCCTTTATCTTACACAAAGAGGGGGTTAGTCACATGAGACCAGCAGTGAGACAGACACGAATGCAATACAGGCTCAAAAGGTGGATTCTCGCACATGCAGCATCCCCATTCTTATGAGGCAACTTAAGGTCTCAAAGCCTCCATCATTATTAATTTGGACTAAACCCTGTTTATAATTATTAACACAATTAATTCAAGTTTAATATTCTGTTTTAATATTGTTATTGCTGTCTTATTCTAATTTTAAGAGTAACATAACAATAATTGCAGAGTAGAAACATTAGTATTAGTAATAGTAATTAGTGGTACCAGTCAAAGCACTGCAATGCCTATAAAAAAGCTGTAGTAGCCACTCCAAGCTCAGCGAGCTGCGGTTGAAGTGTGGCCGAACTAAAAGCCGTGCATAGTTCAAGTTTAAACTGCAATAATCATGTTTAAAGCAAAAAATAATTCACTTCCGGGGAACATTCAAAAAATGTTTTGTGACAGGAAGGGGGGTTATAATTTAAGAGGAGAATTTAGCTTTAAAAAACAATGTGTTCATACAACTAAGAGGAATCTGTGTATTTCAGCGTATGGGGTGGACATGTGGAATGGGCTGCGTGGTGAGTTGAAACAAAGCACAAATATACAGCAATTTAAAAACTAGAAAAAAGATATTTTTGGCAGATATATAGATGAGGAAAGGTTGTGTTAGGGCAGTGCATATTTATTTTTTAACACTGGGTGGTACTTGGACTGTAATTAAACTGGGTTTGTTACTTATTTATTTAATTGGGTGGTAAATAGACAGGGGATAGTTGTATTCATTCATTCATTTTCATGACATTGGGCGGGAGGCGGGGTACACTCTGGACAGGTCGCCAGACTATCACAGGGCTGACACATAGAGACAGACAACCATTCATGCTCACATCACACCTACGGGCAATTTAGAGTAATCAATTAACCTGACATGCGTGTCTTTGGATTGTGGGAGGAAGCTGGAGTACCCAGAAAACCCACACTTATGCAGGGAGAATGTTGGAATAAATTTGGGAATTTGTTGAAAAAATATATGAGTTAAAAGAGGAAATGTTATAAAGGGGTAGGGACATATAGTTTCACTTCGACCTAGACTTTTTTGGACACTGTTATCTTTGTCTTGTTTGTTTCTTATTATTTTTTGGTTGGAAATAAAGTCATTCATTCATTAGTTTAACTTTTGGCAGCAAATTTCGGCCAGGGAATACCCGCAGCCAATCAGAAAATAGAGTCCTGTGACTCCTGTGACATGTTGAACTATGTTACTGTTTAATAATAATTTCTTCCCACCCACTTGCTGATCTTCCTACAGACAATACAGGTGGCTGCCAACGCTGCCACCCAGAGGACAGGGCATCAAAGCTGCACTCCACCCTCACATTTATTTTTATTTTTTTTTGACATTCAAAAAATAAATCACACATACGGTAAAAATGATCCAAAGATCTAATTCTAGTGGTTGGTCTAAAGTAGATGTACCACCTGTAGTCCTGGCAATGCAGTTCGCCTTAATTTCTTCATCATTGAGTAATTATCACAGTCGGAACATGCTAGAGCACTGATGGGTACGGTAGTGGAGTGTACGTTGACAGCACTAGAGTAAGAGAAAATGAAAAGGCAAAACCATTCAAAAAAAGGAGAAAAAACAAGACAAAGAACAAGGACAAAGGAATTATTCCAGCAACCAGCACCTTGCCGCCACTGCTTAGTGTGTTTTTGCTGATATTCCCACTTTACTACAATTTCTTTAACACATCACCATCACCAGGATTGCAAGATTCACCGATTCAGTAACACAATTAAGGTCTGTACAAACTAAAACAGCATAAATTGTATGCACACCACACAAAAATCTCAGTTATCCCTTCCTCACACATTCAAATGATGACATTAAAGTGAAACACCGTTTAATTAACAACATGGATGACAGAGATTTGTTTGACTTTTCAAGCCATCTTCTATAATTAGATGTAGAGCAAACACTGTGACCATATTCCTGAATTAAAAATTTTTAAGCAGTTAGGGAGAAAGGAGGCTCATAGCTGTGACTGACAAGGGAAAAATTCATTTAACAGGAAAAAAAAAAAGAAAAAAATCACATGTAAGTCAATCCCACTTAAATAACCTGCAGCAATTACAAACTTGATTGCCAGTCCACAGAGTGGAGGAGAACAATAGTGAATTATGCCTTCCTAAGGGCAGATAATCCATCACTATTGCCTCTGGAAAGAGAATAGATTTGGCCAGTCTAGTGGACATGACAGGTCTGCAAATGTTGTAAACAACCTGAAGCCCACACTCTCTGTAAGCACTGCTTTATCCAGAAATCCTACATCACTGATTTGATGAGATGTGTAGTGAGATTCAATGCAAAACCAAAACGTCAGGTTTTTCTCAAAGGCTGATAAACTTTGACACTTTCTGAATTGTGAATATTGCATCTTTTTCACTCAGCAGAGAACAGACTTGCATCAGTGCAATTGTGTAACCTTGCTATCCTGACACCTGGTGCGAAGGGTGGGGAATCAGGGGTGATAAAAATCTTGCGTTGCCAGAACTATCTTCACACTATGTTAGTGCTGTTGCTGCACTGGATAAAGGTGTGACAGAACACATCGTCTATCGTTCTGGGAAAGGTGAAGAAGAAGATGTGGGTTGTGTGTAGGCCTTAGCTGTGATTACTTCACCAATGATCTCACTGCAGCAACTGAAATAATGGAGTGGATTGGAGGGGGGCATTGTTGAGCTGCATTCTGCAAGTGGAAAATTAATAGCCTCTTCCGCAACCTATCACTGTGTCATAAATTACTACTTAATTCTTACCAGATTTTGAGAGTGGAGTGTTCACATTGGCAAAGTGACAAAGTTAAGTATACTCAAAGGTGTAAATATGCATATTAAATTGCACAAACAAAATGGAATAGCTGTGAGTAATTGTCTCAGCAGTTAAATTTTAACACAAAAATGTGGGTCTAAGATCAGGGAGATAATAAACAATGCAGTGCTACTGATGTCTGTCACATTTTCTAAGAGTACATTAATTTCCTGCACACTAAAACAGAAATGGGTGGAACTGGAACACAAACATGTTTTGATCTTGTATTTTTCCATCAGTAGGATTGAGCACTTGGTGATAGAGCAACCCGGTCTCATCCCCAGTTCATCAAATACAGACCCATGGTCAGTCAACATTCTCACTTCGACCTTGATGTTTGCTCATGGACTTTCCATGTCCAGATACGATGTGAAAGGTACCCTGGGTGCGTTGGTTGTTGACATTCTGGAACGCCGTTTCAAGTTCTGCCTGTTACACGCATTGTCTTCTTTCAAAATACACGTCCATTTGCACATGAATTTAACGTTAACATACAGTCTCTTTCAAAGTAAACGCACTACATCGGTCCAACAACACAAATTGACTGTGCACGTGATTGGGTTTAGGAAAAAAAACAGGGTTTGACTTTATAATCTTACGGGACACAAACGCCACTCTCCCTGGTGAAAGTCGGTGTTTGTTGGACCCATTCACCACCACTCCCGCCTGCCCTACTCACACTTTCGCTGCCTTAACTTGAGTTCTTGTCCCGCCACATTTCCCCCTGATGCTGCAGAGCACCGTTAAACTATCATGCCGACATGAAAGGACGGCTTTTTTCATCAGTGTCTGACGTCAAGTCATTGACCAGGCGCCGGATTTCGATGACTTTGAAGGGTCAGTGGCCCTTGGTGTCAGATACCGGTGCACAGATACACCCTTTGGCAGGAGTATGAAACGAAATGGAAGGCAGCATTTTTTGACGCTTTGAGTAATTGCTGTGAGTAAAAGAGTGAGAAAATCTGTAAATAGTGGATGGGAGGGGAGGTGGATCAGTCCAACAAACTCAGGACTTTTACCTGTTAAACCACTATTTGATTTCCCGTGTGAAACCAAAGGCCAATTGAGTTATTTTGGTAACAATGTAGTGTGCTGGCGACACACGTGACATATGTAATGAGATATTATATTAGCAACAAATGTACTATGTTAAGCAAAACCATGATGTTTTTTTTTACCTAACCATGTTCTTTTGTTGCCCAAACCATTCTTAGTTTATTCTGAAAAGAGAGTGTATGCATTTAATGAGTGGAAAGTCATATGTTTTCTGTGAAAATGGATGTTATTTTAAAAAGACACAATGCTTGTAATGAGCAAAAATTGACACACTGTCCCTGAATGTCCAAAACTGACGCTGGAGGGTACTTCGAGTGTCAGAGTTTGACATTTAGTCACCAACCCAGTGTCAATATTTCATGAGTTGGGAGTGAATGTTCAATGGAGACTTCGACAATGGTGTGTATGAAAAATCTGAAAAATGGTAGACTAGAAGCCAGAACAGAAAGTACCAAAATGCAGGGACTAGCTGGTATAGGGCTCGTCCTATCAGTCCAAATACGTACATTTAAACTGACTAGGGTAGCAAATGTATTTATATCTGATTGACAGACAACGTCAGACTTCTATTACATCGAAAAAGATTAGGATCAGGATACAGTAGCTGATATTTGTGGCATTCCACCATTTCTGGTTGTGACGCAGATCACTAAGGTATGAAAGCCAGCTGAGTCATAAAATGATCCTCTCTCTGTTCAGTGTGTCCTGATCTCTGTTAAAATGGCTTTCAAAGGCTGTGCATTATTTCTGAGTCAGACATGAACTGATTTGAATCCAATGTTAAAAGACCTAGTCAATCAAGACCAAAAACAGATAAAAATCGCCTAATATTTGGATGTCTACTAAGTAGAAAGATTCCTGTAAATTACATGTTGTTATTGTTGTCATCACTAGCTGACAGCACGTGCAAGCACATATGCATAGGGTAAGTGTAAGAGAGCGCTAGGCCTCAGGATACTCATGAATGCCCAACAGTGAAACTGATTATGACGGTAGGTTTGAGTGGTGAAATGATGCAGACGAGTGATTTCCCAAGTCAGAGCCTCTCCTGCACCATCAGCATTCTAATGCCCACACACCACTCCCACAGAAATCCATCTTCAATCTTTCAGATCTCACCCTCCTCCATGCTCCACCCCCGCCGTCTCTCCTCTAACACTCCCTCTGTATTTCACTAACACTTAAAGGAAATAGACCTGGAATTCCAATAGATAGCGAAGGCTCTGCTCATTATAAGTTAGTGGGGCAGCTATTTTTCTCCCCAGTCGTGCAGTGCCACAATGGTTTCCAAGCTCTGAATGCATCAGGTTTTTGTTTTACATATTAATGTTTGAGGCTTTTTGAGAAATATTGTGGGTGCTGGTATTGTGGCCATATTTTTTATTTTTTCCAAAAATGGTATTGGCAGCACGAAGAAAAGACATATTACAACTGAAACATAGCGGTGAGCCAAGCCTGCTGTAATGATAGACACACCGACAGGCAGATACAGAGATAATAGGACACACACAATGGGCAAAAGTATGCGGACACATTGGGTTGTTTGGATGATTTTGGCTAGGCCACTTCATTTCACTTAATTATTCAAGCGGCTGGAAAAGCAGCAATGTCCCATTTCGGATTTGTGTTGCTGTATCTGTTGCTGTAGCTGTGTTTTTGTGCCTCTTGTTCTTGGCTTTTGATAGTATGTTCACTAAAGACAACTGATTTTGGATTTTGGACTACAGCTGAGATATATCTGGCTTGAACATCGCCTCGAACCACTCTAGAACACGGACCTGAAAAATGATGCTTTTGGGCAGTACAGCTATCTTGGCTAGTCAGCCTAGCCTTGGGGGTCAAACTGGCTGTGGTGGCTGCTGTAACTTTTACTACCTTGCCACGTATGTTGTGCATACATTGCACAATTACACAAAATGCCACGGAGGAAGTACTGTGCAACTATGGATGTATGGACGAGTAAGTTGAGAAGTGAAAGAAATGACTCGACTTTACGTCAGGAGAAACTGCAACTGTCTCTAAGCTGCAGAAAATTATAATGTACTTGATTTGAGAGGACAAAATGCTGAGAAAAATAAGAGGATGGCCCTCCTGGAGTGCCGAGTGGCAGACCTGGAGCTGTATACCTGCGTGAATTACATAATTGTCAGCAGGTTGGAGACCAAGCCCTGATCATATGCCTGGGTGGTGACGATGAGGGATGGTGGAGAGCTCACTGAGCTCTCAGTCGGCTTTCAATTCAAAGCAATAAATCTTAATGTTACAAGATACAGTGACATTTAAGACAATAGTATGCTTCCCACTGTGCTAACAATCTGGTTTGGAATTGGTGTCAACTTCCTGGTTTCAAAATGCCAATGCCAAAGTGCATACATCGAGGTTCATTAGACCAGTGTTGATGAAATTACATTAAAACTGTAGTTTTCCAAAGTATGGAAAGTATTTTAGCTATATCTTAACTGTTCTCAAAATTAAGTTCAACTACATCCAAACTACATCAGAGGAAACAATCACAATCTGAATCTGAGATCTCATTATGTTACACAAAGGTACAACTGAACTGACACTGGGTAGGGTGCAGGTGTTGATTTAGGGACTATGGTAGGCCAGACCTCACCTAGGCAGCTCAGGGATGTGCTTTAAGAAGAAGATAGGGAGCTATGGTGGGATTAGTCTCGCCACCAGGCTATCAGAGATCTCCGCCTTCTGATAGTCTGGGGACACTCCTTTCTAAAGTGTGTTTAACACACCGGCGAAAACGGCCGGCAACAAAGCAACGCCTCTTGCATTTGTGAAAAGGACACGCCTTCTCGGAAATGTGCGCTCCCCCTTTTCTCGTCCGCAAGGAAACAAACACATGGAGAGCTTGAAAATGGATGCCGAGAGATTTAACTCCGTTTTATCAAACGTGTGCTCATCCGTGAAGAAAATATTTTTCCAGCGGATGTCTTAGTTACAACATGATTGAGCTAACTGGAGTAGTTTCATGTCGTATCCGACAACGGGAGGCTTTTAACAGATGACGTCCTGATGTTAGCTTTGCTGCTAGTGTTAGCTGTCCCTGTCAGCTGCAGCCACTGATGCTTTCTAGACATTGTGATTTCCCAAAACTGAATAAATACCACAATCATGTTGTAACTAAGATATCCGCTGGAAAAGATATTTTTTTCACGGATCGTTTAATGAGTTATTACCTATTACAGACACTGCTAACGGCTAACAGGGCAAACAGCTAACGGTTAGCCCAGCTAAACGTGCACACAGAAATAGTAATGTTTGTTCAATCATTGTGTGTATAGACTTTACAAACAAGCTCTGCTGGTTTTCTACCCGGAAGTATTTGTAAACAACAAGGCGATTCCCTCTATAGTCCGGCCGGACGGATGAGTCATGGCCTTGTAAAAGATTATGTTTGTTTCTGTTAGTTGGTGAGAATGTTTCGCCGCAAACGCGACAAACATTCGCTAACTTTGACGGCGTTCTCTGTGAGCGCGGCTGAGCCATTTTGTACCGCTACACGTGTTTCTAGTGGAACCATGTTTACAAGCACAAGAGTTCAGCGAGCCACCGAAGGACCGCCCTGCAGATTTACTATTGGTTCTGCAACGTAGGGAGTTTTTTTAAACTCTGAAATTGTATCCGCCCATCTAAACACAAAATCAGGGAGAAAGACATCAGTCTTTAGTTAAGCAAAGCGTCTAAAGACTGACTTGTGAGTCTATGGTGGGATGGAATCCTGAAAATGGTAAATTTTTAAGGAAATTCATAGGTTTCCATTGCAGACATCTTGGTAGCAAATCAGAGGTGATTTTAGTCATGTAGCAGGTGATTGTCAATAAAAGACAACAGTGGCCAATGAGCTGTAGCACTGTACCATCTTGTACAGCACAAAATTTCATGAGAATACTATGACTATGTAGTTTGCACTTAACTACATTACCCAATGTAGTTTAATACAAAAAAAGCTACTGAGATTTAAAGGTGGTTAAACTGCCACTAAACTACTGCAAATTGTAGTTAAACTAGCAATCAAACCACATGTACTTAACTACTTCCCACCCCTGCATGAGACCCTGTTGAAAGCTACTTTTTCCAAGGTCAAAACTGAACTTTCATGCATAACGAAATGATTTTCTAAGTTTGGTGTTTGACTCTTGGCTGGACATAGCCCTGACCTCAACCTCAGCCCGACCTAAGGGGAATTGGAAGATCAATTGTGAGCCAGGCCTTTTCACACTGCCAGTGCCAAACCTTACCATGCTGTGGCTGAATGGAAGAAAATCCCTGCAGAATCTTGCAAAATCTTGTGGAAAGCCTCCCAAGAAGACTGGAGGCTATTCCAGTAGCATATTAACGCATATAGTTTCACAATGAGATGTTCCAACAATTAAATAAGGATGTAATGCTCAGATGTCTGCATACTTTGTTTGGGCATCCATACGCTTATACCATCAATGTTACATTGCACCCTAAATGTTTAGCAGTATTGCAGAGGTATTTGAATGATCCAGACTCAATTAGGCAACAGATAGCAGGCTATCTGTGAGTGAGTGAGTGAATGAATGAATATGAGTTCCCTAATGGAAAATAGTATAATCACACCCCCACTTATCCCTCCATCATGCCTCTCATCCTGTACATCTCTTTACTCTATCCACCCAAAGAGGGGAAATAGCTAGCATTAACGACAGCGAGTCCCACCTGATACTGAAGTGGCTAACAAGAAGCTCTGTGAAATAATTAAGATGATGCATATGCATAGCAAAACCTGACAGACGAATATTTGTGTTGCTCGCTGATAAGTGGGAGGGCTGTGTGATCTTCAAAGATGAGATTAGCATTAATTTGGCGCATTTGCTTTTTAATGGGGGAAATGTTTGTATTTTGTGGGATTAGACACCTGCTCACTAACAAAAACAGATGCATGAGAGACACAGTTGAGAACATCCCTGATGCTCACTGTATAACTCAGTAACAAATGATTGAAAGTATATAGAATTATCAGGCATTAAGAGACAACATGACTTGGTAACAATTCAGTGACCCTAGCACATGCAAAGGTTGAATACCATGAATTTGAAAATGAAAGGAAACAACACTGTGTTGGATTTCTGAATGTTTACAGTTGCACTTTGGTTTCTGTTATGTTTCACTTGTGATTCAGAACACATAGCGGTGGGTACCTTGGGGTCAGCACAGGAAAGTTTCTTATTAAAATGTCAAGAGCAATCACAGCATAAACGGCCTGAGTCACGGCTGAGGGGAAACAGCCCGAGCAAATCAAAAATTAAGTAATAGCTCTCATATATGATATCCATCAGGGAGCATGGGAAGATGATTAGTAAGAGGAGAGTGGAGAAATGAAAGGGGGGAAGAGGGGCTGACTGATCATCAACAGTCTGAGGACAAACACATTAGATACCTCATCTCAGAGCCTTCATTGAATGTGTCCTGCAAAATAAAACACTGGCCAGGCGAATCCAGTTTTAGAAACAAGACAAGGGAGCATAAAGGGTGCTCAAACATTGAAGTGCTTATGTACCCAAAGGGGAACTGGTTCATGACAAGACTGTTGATCATCTTCATCTACCGCGGTTTTTTGAATGAAGGTGGGATCCTGGTAATCTGATCAAAGCATGTAATTGACTGTCTACCTTACACTGAATCATAAGTGACAAGTTTCCACTGACTACAATCACATGTAAGAACATGTGCAAACCCAATCAGTGTTTGTGGTGGCAGGCAGGACCCTGGCAGCCATGCTTACCTCAGGACAAAAGCCAGGGATTATCGGACTGTTTAACGCCAATAGAGGTAGCAGAGCATTCACTGGGTAGTGATTTATCAGTGAGACACCCTTCTCAACCTTCAGGGCTGCTGCGTTCTTACTGAGTGGTCAAACCATTAGGAAAGTGTCCCCCCAACCTTTTTTTTCTGCCATGGCACACATCCTGCGTTAAAAAATGTAATGTTGCTCTTCTAACCATTAACCTAAGTAATTATAAAATAACACGCACATTTGGAACTTCTAATGTGTGTATAATTTAGTGGAACTGTGAAACTTGAGCTTGTCTTGATGAACACAAAATTGGCTGGAACTCATGACAAGAACAAACGCTGTCATTGAATGCAGTCTGGGGTTTGCAGAATCTTCACATATCAACATTCTGTCCGGGAACAGGGTTGTGTGGGCAAGCTTAGTCTGTGATGATGCAGTTTGGACTCAGCAAGCTGGGCCACTTACTGGACTAAATCGTTTTGTACATTGTTGAGAACAAAAGGATGAAACAACGGTCAACCGGAACAAAAATCAACCCATTGAGGGCTGGATTCAAAATCCCAGCAAAAATCAAAGTAAAAAAATAAATGTGATCCAACTTGTGTGAATTCTATTACGGCAACTCATAATGTGACTCTGTAGTGTGTATGGCCCCCGTGTACCTGTATGCACTCCAGGTAATGTCTGTTCATGCTCCTGATGAGTTGGTGAATGGTGTCATGGGGGATCTCATACCATACCTGGATCAGAGCATCAGTGAGCATCTGGACAGTCAGTGGCAGCACTTGGTGGCATTGGATGCACGATACAAAGCGTCCCATAGGTGCTTAATTGGATATAGGTCAGGGGAACGAGAGGGCCAGTTATGGCACCAATACCTTCATCATACAGAACTGCCTACACACTCTGGCCACATGAGGCTGGGCATTGTCCTTCACCTGGAGGAACCCAGGGCCCACTGCACCAGTGTAAGGTCTCACAGTCTCTGTGAGGGTTTAATCCCGGTACCTAACAAAAGTCAGGGTACCGATGGCTATGACATGGAGGTGGGCAACCTGACTGGGCTGCAGGTACTGCCTCATACTGCCAGTAGTGACAAAGACAATAGCAGAACTCAAAACTAGAGAAAAATCAGTCAGGAAGGATAAGGAGAGAGCAACTGTGTGTGACCACCTCATGGAAAACCATTTCCTTTTGGGGTTGTCTTGCTTTTGCCTCTCTTTTGCACCTGCTGTCACTTTAATTTGCACCAAAGCAGGTGAAACTTATTCACAATCACTTGTGCTTCCTAAATAGACAGATTGATATCCCTGAAGTTTAACTGACTCGGTGTTATACTGTGACTATTAAGAGTTCCCGTAATTTTTTGAGCAGTGTATGTTGTATTGTTTCTGTTAATGTTGTATTTTCATATATTTTTGCCAAACAATTTACAAGTGCAATCATCCTGTAAATGTTGTTCTACTTGAAAATCCAATAAACAAACTGTGTGTGTGTGCGTGTGTGTGTGTGTGTGTGTGTGTGTGTGTGTGTGTGTGTGTGTAATTGGTAGTTTGCAATGCTATGCAGTCAAAGCAGCGTCTCAAATACTGGATACTTGTGAGTATGGTTGCAGTTATAATTGTGTTTAAGTTATATCGACATGTATGTATTAACTGATATTTTAGCAGTTGAAATAAGGCATTGAAACAGCACTGACATATCATCACCTTAAAAGACAGATAAAATATTACAGATAAAAAGCAACATTATCATTTATTTTGAGTCATGTCTCAAAATGCAAATTACTTAGGGAAATACCTTCCATACTAATTGTGTGCTCCTAAACAACTGCATCTGGAATTGATGTTGATGAGAGCTGTAAGAGTGAACCATTACAGCAAAGCCTCCAAACATTTTGCAGGAAAAAACAGAGAGGATTCACAAATATTCTTGAACTGTTTGTCCAAACAAAGAGTTACTAAACAGCTGACAAGTTCCTTGGCAGCTGTTCCTCCTTAACATGATAACCCTCAACGATTAGAAACAGCTGTACTAATCAACAAACTAATGGCAGACATGGAAATGATTTCAACATCCCAAAGCAAAAAGAGAGGGAGAGAAAGAGAGATAAAAAAAAATATGTGAGGCAGTTGTGCTATAGGGAATCCTGGAATCAGCCATCAGTCAAAATACAGCCCAGAGAGATGACTTGACAGATGCATTCATTACAGACAGGATGACAGGGGGTAGAACACATGGCTCATTTCCAACAACTTTGTTGGGTTGGTTACCTAGTGAATACTGATTAAAGGGAGGAAAGAAATTTCCATTTTAAGAAGTATGCCTTGATTTTAGCATTCAAGCTGCCATCTTTTTATTTTATGTTCACAGTGAAAAAGTCTCCTTCTTAGTTGCACTTGCACTGTTGATTATAGTCATGGTTTTAAAAGCAAAGAGAATGTCTAAATGTATAAAAATAAAAATATGCTCAGGTTGTAGTGCTTGTTCTTTATCTGCTCATTCTCAGTGCGTAACTCTCAAAAGGGGCCAAAAGCTAAAGCATACTCATGTCTGACGTGGCTGTGCTGTAACTATTTTTTAAATAGAGGCATTATATCTGTTGAGTACGTACACATTTTGCACCAATTCTCTGTTATTGTGAAACTGAACCAACCACTCCATGTTCTTGTATTTTAGAAAGCCCAACTGAGCCTCCACTCTAAGAGTCCTTACCTAAACAACCACTGCTTTCCACATTTCAAAGACCTCTAACTTGAACAGCACTTTATTTCTACAAAGAGAAGGATCATGCTTTTATGTCGTTGGCCTGTTTTGAAATGCAACTACTGCTGACATTCATGTAAAATGCAGAGTGGTGGCCTATGTGACTAACCAAATTTCAGGATGGTCTCATGATCAGATGCACAAGCACTCAAGCATAAGAGGCAGCTACTCTCAATACTTGTTCATTAACAATGGAGAAAATTACTTATGCATTAAGTAAGCAGGGGATTTATTCAAATGCATTAACTTAACTAATTTGGAACAGTGATGTAGGCTTCATGAACAGACTGACTTGGTTAAGCCCAGTCAAGGATGATAGACCTGAAGAGTTGATAATGCTGAAGTACAGTCAAGGGAGAAACCACAGTCTGGGTTGACTCCAGGAAAGAGTGTTGGGTTTGTTACCAAAGGATCTTTAAAATAATGGCATTTTCATATAGGTACGATTAATTCATACCATGCCCCAGTACAATTGCCAAACTTCCCTCTGTTTCGCTCTTCAAGAGGAAATACAGCGAGTGCTGGGCGGCGCTATGATAACAACCCAGCCCACATTTAAGAGCACTGTTTGCACTAGGGCGTGACTGGCAAGCTGTGGAGTAGCCAGTATTTCACAAGGCTCCACTCTGACTTCTCACAATTTAAAGACTCTCCCCTTCAAATTCTGTCTCTATCATTCACAGCTTTTGACACAACACTGTGAAACTATGTCCAAGTCCAAAACTAACAGGGCTTGTGAAAAGAACGAGAAAACAGCTGAAGGTGTCAAACAAAGAGTGCTGTATGTGGTGGAAACGTTACACAGACCAAAGGTCTAGGTGCCACGTCTGAAGGGTAATTTTTGGTTCCAATCTATCCTGAAAGTGTTTGGTGGAAACATGGCTTTTGTTGTGCTATAGTGGAGAAAAGGGTGCCAAAGATGGACACTACTGCCCCAGGGATTGTCATCAGTGGGGACTAGCAGAGCAGCGAGGCAAAGCTCTACTCCTGGCCAGAGAAAGAGCTGCTGCTGTCGGGCTCAGAGGGCTCAGCCTCCAGCTGCACTGCTATCTGATATAGAGGTGTCAGTATTGAATTGAGACTGTTTCATAGCAGGTTAAATACTCTTACTGAATACCAATCCAATTCCATCTTTCGGTACAGATGGTGGCCACACCACATTCGTACCATACAAGAGTACACATAAACTATATTTGAGACCACCTTTTCAAGCGGACTCAGGCATGGATCAGGATACTGTGCGGTACGGTACACAATGTTCACACTAATCAAGAAAACTGGACTTTGGAGTAAAGTGTACTCATATTCAGCTTGGATCCCTTATATGAAAGCCCCCTTAGTCAGAAAATAAGACCTCATCTTGAAACATGCTGTTGCATATTTCAGGCTCAAAAATGACATCAGCTGTGGCTGAGACAAAATATTGTTGGTTTTTGTTTTACATGCAAGTAAATGCACATGCACATTCCTGATTTGTTATGTCTATGAATAAGCTGAACTTTAAAAATGGCCACTATCCTAAACAACTGCCAGTTTGGATTGCTAATTTTCAAGCTTGAGTTGGTGGGCTAATTACTGAGCTACAGGATCACTCATTAGCTTGTCTTGACAATTTATTCCTGTGATCTGTCAGGACAACTCACCCGGCATATCAATTTTTTTTTATGAGAAAATAAGGTTAAAGCTCATTTGATTTAAAGTTTAACTTGAATTAAATTGATTAAATTGACTAAAAACAATGACTTAGCATTAAAACTCACAGTTTTATAGGAGCACGAGCTTTGCTCTGTAATGGGGCTTTATCGGCTCAACCACTCATCCACTGGCACACTGAAAATTTGCATGTAAATGCTTAACAAACGTGGATAAGAATACTCAATACTATGCACGGCTCAGGGGCTCTTCACCAGCAGGTGAGTTGTTTAAGGACAACAGTTCAGGATAATAAGCATTTTGTGAGGAGCTGTGGTTTGTGCAAGCTTGATTTCAGTACAGGTACTTTGCATTTAAAGTGTAGGAGTTAGGGACTTTTAAAGTTCAAATGTTTGGCCTTTAATGCCTGCACTAGTCACCACAACACAGTCTCAAAATACGCTATCCCTCCAAGCATTCCTCCTCTAAGCAAGTCTGCAAAAATAATGTTTAAGGTTCCGCAGCTAAAAGTCTTTTTAAGGTTAAGGAAAGATCAAAAGTGGTTGCAGTTAATACAAAGGCAAATGTAAACATTCTGTGTCTGTAGGCGAACTCCTGCATAAAAGCTAAGGTTGCTGCAAGCCCACCCGCCTCCCCTCCATCTCTACACCTACACCACATCTAATGTCCTGAGTAGCATCAAAACAGCACAGACAGTTTTCCTTTTAAGTCCTCGCCCTCATCACATTTTCAATGACATCCAAGCTATGCATGCATGAATATATAAAAGCAATTGATTTATTATCAAAAAAGGCGATATTAAATTAGAGAAGACATTATTATCACTATCTATATCAGGCCAACAACAGTATAATGGATTAACATTAGTAAATCAGAATTATTAAACTCTTTCATTTCACTTTCATTTCGTCTTTCACCTTTAAACTGCATTAATGTGCGATACAATTCAAGAAGCCGCGCAGATAACATTTTTGGCTGCTTCAGAAGCGTGAAAGATAATTAAATAAATTTCTTTAGAATATCAAAAAAATCTTGCCTTTAAAACCAGCAAAAGAAAGGTTACACTCTTCAGTGATGCAGCATACTGGAATTTAGCTGAGTGCTCTGTTCTGACACCATTGGATCTTAGGTGTCTTATTGCTTTCCAAATGTTCTTCCTGTTGTCCATATCATTCACAAATACAATATATTTTCTTTGTAATGGAGAGCATGGAGGCACTTGGTTATTGCCTCTATAAATGACTGAATAATTACTTCAAAATATTATATCTCACGTATGTCCTATCTTGAAATGTCCTTATCTTGTGTTTTGAAAGTCACAATATTAGTATTTTATCATTATAATAACAATGCACAGAGCAGAAATGATCACTGTCACTATCATTTCTGGCTACATCCTGTACCAGAAGGTCAGTATGAATGAAACTCCACTGCTGCCAGCACCAGACGTACAGCAGGAAAGCAGAGGCTCATCTGCTGTTAAAAGGCTGGTAAGGCATAAGGGGCACTGACTTATTGAGATGAAGTTTTAGATTAAGACAAACCAGTGCATGTTGTCTTGGTTTTCAGGGGATAAAAAGTGCATAAAGTTTAGTTTTAATAATCAGATAATATGGATGTTTATTTTTTGGCTGGCAAGAACATTCATTCATATTTTCAATTTTTTATTTTTGTGTCGTGCCAAATCATTTGGCCCATCCCACATGGGCCCCATTATTTTTCAAAATTCCACAAGAAAAGAAACACAAAATAAAACAATATCCTAAGGCCCTGATCACACAGAAAGCATATTAGCAGCTGGTGGCGCCTTTTTGTAATTGTATTTAATGAGAAGTTTTTAGCCCGCGGTTTTGGTGTTGCAACGCACCTCGTGTTTCTGCGCTCTAGGCACCTGGTGTTTTTGCCGGAGCGCTCTGAACTCCTTCAGTTGAAAAACTTTAACTCAGAGCGGAAAAGTGCCCCAAGTCATCTTTTTCCCCATTGACCAATCGGATTATTTGAGAGGCGGGCCTTCTGTGGTGGTCACGACAACAAGGGTTTACAGTTGGTGAACAATGGAGGGGGAAACTGGTGGTAGCAGTTGCTGGATACCCAGAGCTATGGACAGCAAGTTGTCAAACTGCCCCTGAGTCATCCTAAAATATGCCTGGAAACAGCCATCATGGAGGAGAAGCTCCTGGACCAACTGGTGGTACTCGCCATGATCCACCCTCTATATTAGGCTCTAATGTACCCACACAGATCTCCGTTTCCCTGTGGCCAGCAAACTATTTACTGACAGCCTCTCACCCTCAACCAGAGCTAGAACAAGTACCCTCTGCCTGAACATTTTAGGAACTAGATAAAGGGTTCCTACACATTTGGAATTTCAAAATTCCATACTTTTCCATACCCTAATTTCCAGACTTGACTGCGTTTTTTTTTAAAAGAATATGCGACATCTGAGTAAATATATCAGTGTATTATATTTCACATCATATTTAATTATTCTTAATAGGCGATTGTAGCCAAGTACGATAATGGCATGCAAATAAAAACTCAGGTAAGTTCAATGTCTGGGCTGAGGCAAAAAAGTTGGGACTCTGGGTGCAAGTGATGCAGTAACGAGATGTCGGTGTGTTTTTCCTTTCATGTGGCTCAGAATCGCCTCCTCCCCCATGTTGGCGATGTCAAACGATTTCACACAAAGCTTGCATCTAGCTCTGTGTGTGAACTAGGAATCCTTGGCCAACCAATATTTATATACAGCATTGTCAAGCCATCCATCCAAAAACTTGCATCTACCCATTGTGAACCACGTGAAACTCGTCTTCTTGTCGAAGGTGCAGTGTTGGAGTGAAACTTGATACCTGGGGGGCTGGAGGAGGGTCATGGGGCAGCGGACTGGACATACCACTTGTCAATCAGGTAAAAGGGGCGGTATGTTTTCTGAGACGTTTGCTCTCACACAAACTGTGCTTGGCCCGGCATAAAACACGATCCGGATTGATTAAATTATTTTTGGAAATACCTAATTTTCTATTTTAGAAAACAGTATTTTAGAATAATGGTAATAGTCTGGAAACATAAATATTTTTCCATACTTTATTTCTCATTTTCCATACTTTTTAATACCTGGAAATTGATCAAATTTATTTCCATACTTTTCCATACTTTCCATACTTGCGTAGGAACCCTGTAGATATTACGGTCAGTTGCTTGGCAACAATAAAAAGGTGCAGCAATTGTTTTTTTGTTTTTTTTACTACTGGCATTAAGTTAAAAAAAAAAAGGCAATGTAGCGTGTCTTGCATTTTGCAGGTTGCAAAACATGTTCTCTGTGATCAGGGCCTTAATGGTCTATTGTGAGAAAACCACTAAATGTCTAGAGATCATCTTGACAGATTGCTTTTTACCTCTTCTCCGAGTCTTTGTCCAGATAACTGGCCAATTTATATATTTCATATGTGAACAGCCATCTTGGTCTTAATGCATCTTCCATATTTACAAAATCAATATCTATTTTTATCTCACGAAACAAAGTATTGCACAGTGCACAATAAAAAGGACAGTAAAAACAAAATGGAGCCCATCTTCTATAATATTTAGACAGTACATTGGACAGATCAGACAGACAGCTTTTCTTCTTCTAAATGAACATACTGTTCAGTTTCAACTGTCATAGGTAAAAACCACCCTCACAAACATTCGGAAAGAACTCTCAAAGAGTTCCTAACTTAGCCCAAAAAACTCTAGCAAGGAGTCCTAGCTTAGGTGTGATTCAGGAAAATCCTCTGAGCAATGAAGCGACAGAAACTTTTACCTTAGTGAGGAGGTGTGATTGACCTTGTTGCTTGGTATGACACTCTCTTTTAACAGATGTGATTGGTTGCCCTTTCGTGAGCCTGCAAGGTGTGGACATTCAGCGGAAAAGAAATGAACCTCATCACAATATGAGACTGTGAAAGTGTTCTCATTGTTAGTACGATCACTCTGCTGATGGAGGAGTGAGACAGACTCAAGTCATCACTGCTGCACTGTTCATTTTTCCAGTTGCCAAATATCTTAGTGCTGTGATCACTTTATTTCTGGTGTTGTATCGTTACTGCATTGGGTGAGAGTTGTGGGCGCATCTCTTAATGAGATCGATCACAGACATTATCCCTGTGCAATTTAATCTGTAGCATTTTATAAACTCACTGTCATTCAGCATCTGGAGGATATTTCTCCTCCTCTTTTTGTCTTTCTGCTGTTTTCTCCTCTGCTTAAGAAACTTGTTAAACACAGAAACCTTGCACATCGATTCTGCTAAGTTTTATTGTTGTATTTGGTGCGAAAATTCACAATATGTGACAAAATGAAAAGACACATTTCCTCCTTGTGCCTCTCTCCACTGGAGTTACCTATCTAGCTGTCACCACTCCCTCCCTGTCTTGTATTTGGTACTGCGGCTGCGTGAAGGGGCGGAGCTGTCCTCCCTCTCTGTCTCAAAATTCTGAGCGCAGTCCACATCCCCATCACCATCATCACCATCCACCTGAATATTACTATCTGACCTGTTAAAAGTGAGGTATCTGAGTTATGAAATGATTCTGTGCGCCCCGTTCTTCTGTCTTGTCGCGGATGTGTCCCACCGTCACATTTTCTTCACTGATTCTTGGTCAAACGTCTCTAAAGGCTTCTGATGGATGCAAAAATCCCAGAAAATCGAACCTGTTCTGAAAATTTTAATGACAGAGGAAAGTTTCGGACTCAGTGCGGAAACATGATTAACACAACGTGAGGTGGTATTTATTTTTTTGACGTGCAACAATTTTGGATGAAAAAAATTGACTCAGTGTGCAAAGGTTTTTAAGCCTCTTTAAAGTCTTCCTCCCTACTAACTAAAGCTCTTTTAAGGGCTAAGATGCATTGTGAAATACTTTTATTTTTTACTTAGTCTTGACTTTTAGGGGAAATTTATAGAAAATGTCATAATGTTCTTAGATTTTTGTCAATAGGAGAAACTCTTTGCACAACGAACCTTGGTGAATACCACCCCAGATCTCAGATGTGCACATGGTGATCTCTCCTTTTTAGACAAATTATATACACAAAATTCTCCATACCATATTCAGTTTCTATCACTGTAAGAGTGCAGAGTTTTGGTTGAGTTCAGTGGTTCCCAACTGGTTCAGCCACGGGATCCAGATTTCTCCTGAACTAGTTCAAGGTCCACACAGCGTTTGTGTTTGGCCATGTCATTGTGCTAGTTTGCTGTCTCTGTTAAGTAGCTGTCCGCCACTCCCTCACTCTACAGCAGGGAACAGCACTTCAAAATGAAAGCTCTATACTGGAAATTCACTGTACTTCAAAATAAAGTGCCTTTTTTTTTTACAAACTTGACACATTTCCAAGCCACTTGTGGTCCATTAAGAATGGATCCGAGACCCACTTTTGGACCGCGACCCACCAATTGGGAAGCACTTGTTTAGTTCATATATTGTCAGCCCATTGTCTTTAGTCCTTGGCAAAGACAGACTAAAAAAACCTCCCTACACTGAGAGTTGCAAAAAAAAAAAAAATCTGCATTTATCTCTGGACTTTAAAACTAATAAGATATGTAAGATATGCAAATTTCATGTGCTGGCCGGCTGAGGGGCAAGGTCAAGCCATCAGGGAGCCCAGGGTGAAGACTACAGTTTTGTTTTTCCTATTTGTTTTACATTTTTCACATTGTGTGTGTGTGTGTGTGTGTGTGTGTGTGTGTGTCTTTGTTCACATTCACATGAAACTGCAAAAGAAATATGGGTAAATTACATATTTGCTATCAGGTAAATCTCACCAAAACCTGGCTGGGACATGGCTTGAATACACACTTCAGTGTTGATTGAGGTCTCTTGTCAGGAAATGCAGATGATTAATATCTATTGTAAATAAAGAGCAACTGCGTAATCACCGTGGAGGGAGACAGGAATAACAACAGGTTGCCAGGCTGTAATTTTTGAGTCAAGGAGGTCTGCACTTGCTTGCGCATCCTTCATTTATCTGCTTTGGATAGAAAACAAACTTCAATATCATGTTTGTAATCAACATTTGCATGATGCAAAAACGCTACATTGTCTTCACCACACTGGGGAGTGTTGCTGAAATTTACATTTATTAAGAAAACAAAATGGGGGGTGGGAACGACATGCCTGACATCTACAGAATTCGCCCTGGATAACAAGACAGCTTAGCATTGTCTTGTATGTACACAACAGCATGAAAGGGAATAAAAAAATAAATAAATTAAAAAACAGTGCCGCATTTCTCTGAGCGGCGTTGTCACAAGGCTTGTTGAGTCTTACCTGCTCCCATTTCACAAATGCTGTCTGTCATGTGTGCTTGTCTGCTGTACTATTTGATCCCCCCTTTTCACAATGGAGACGGTGGAGACTGAAATGCTCAGACGCGCAATTGTGCTCCTCCCCTCAGGAAGGTCTTGTGTCTCTACACGGCGCCACTGACTTGCTAAACTTGTAATTACAGTATCACAGCTCTATGTAATGCCTGCATGTGGGCTACGAGTTTGCCCTCCCATCTAAATTCGAAGCTCAAACAGACCGCCCATTCTGTCAAGCCGAACCCTGAGTCAATAGAACATCCTGTCAGAGTGAGTACCGCCTGCCAGCCTGTCAGGCAGCCCCACCAAATGCCCAACGGGAGGGTGACTTATAGCCTCCCATCTGGAATGATCCCCTGGTCTTAAGAGGTCAGAGAGGACACAACCGCAGTGACTCTGTGAAGGTAGTTGCTTTTGTCAATTTTGCCTGAGTGTCTCTCCAGCACACAAAAAATATCCTGCACTGCATGACAGGAAAGGGTTGTCTGGGACTGAAACAGTATTCAGGGAACACAACTCATGTCGTGATGGTTTATGAATAGGTTTGCTTTTTTTCTGGGGCAAGATGCCTGCTCAGATACACTCCAATCTTTACTAAAAGATGTGTGGTACAAGTCATGAAAATTTCAGTTTTAATTTATTAGAACTGAAGGAGTACCTCAGGAGCACGCTTGAATTATTGTATTACATCAACACACACTTTGTGAGTGCTCATTAAGTGTCCCCTTTTTTTTGTTTTTGCAAGGATGGTGCCGACATTTTTTTCATACTCTGCAAGATCCAACAGTGGAAAGCAAGATTAAATTTGTCCTCAAAGACGATGAAAAATTAATCAATATTGTTTTTGAGTTCTGAAGTCACATATCGCAGCATGAATCGCCTACTTATTCATCACTAATGGAGGGTAATTTGGAAAATAATTTTACTGCACATTTCTGATACCCTGTTACTAGTGACCTGTACCTGGCCCCCTGTGATCCTTCATAAGCATGGAGTATCAAGCTTTTTTTTGGCAGTGAGGCTCAGCCGTGTCTCAGTGAGCAACAATATTCCACTGTGAGACCTGTGTTGCCCCCAGAAATATTTTGTAGGGGATGTCAGATGGGGCCACTGAAATTTTGGGGTGGCACACCAAAACCAAAAGCCACAACTGGATTTCAGGATTTTGATTATGCTGTTGAAGTATATAGACTAGATGAAAACTATGTCAATGTGGAGAGCTAAGGAATCACATCCATACTATAAAACTTCAATCAAAAGCCTAGTCCCCTTTACTCGCCAGGTAGGGTTACACATTTTGACAAATAAAGGCCTGTCTCAATTAGAGGCTTGGTCTGGTTGCCAAGCAGTTCATTTTGTTTTGTAGACGTTCTTTGGATGTACAAAACTGGGTTGTTGGCTACCTCAAATAATGTGTGCAGTCCTCAATTATCTTGTAAGTTATTCATATTTCTTTAGCCTGTAAGGGTGCACAGATCAAAAGAAACAAAAGGGTTTTCATAAAAATTAATCGAAGTTGTGCGTATTGTTTTAACAGGATACAGCGGTGTTGTGTTGGTATGCCAGGTGCTGTAACTCTCTCTCTGTTGCGCTGTCCTGGCCTAACTTTTTTATAAGTAATATTCATACTGGTTAAAATGAAGAATTTAATGCTTTATCACAATCTTTACCGACCAACAGTGTTGTGTGAAAGGAATTAAAGGCCTGACCCATATAGTCTCCTGCCCCAAATATAGGACCGTTGACGTAGGTAAATAATAGCCCAGGCTACTAACTGAAGCTTTACGGTACAATCCTGTTTTAATGTGTTTTTTTTCCTATATATGTATATATATATGTATATATATATATATATATATATATATATATATATATATATATATATATATATATATATATATATATATATATTTAAGCAATATCACACAAGAGGGAGTGATGTTGTACTGTGATATCGTCACGGCTGTGATTCGGTTGTGATGAGCTCGAGTATGATATTGCTTTTATACAACAGTTCAACAGTCAAATAAGCAAGGCTGATTAAGAAATGTTGAAAAATGAGGACAAAATAGATAATTTAAGCATTTTATTTGTCTTCCACCAACAAAAATAGTTCCCTCAGGACTCCGCTGTCACCGTTGCTATGTAACGCAGACATGGTGCGCCAGGCACTTACTCTTTATACACATTTATCTGCACGTTTCCATTGTGCAGCCGGTGAAATAAGTCTCTGATGACTGCATGGTGGACTGTCGCTTCACAGGCACAGCCGACTCTGCCTTCTGATCTGACAGCATGTTGCTTTTCTCCAAGTCATTGAGCTCCGCTGATGAAACACTGACAAACCTGGATGTGTGCTCAGATGGATTCAGCTTCTCCTCTCCCTCATCTTCCTCTGATAAATTCATAGTTCGATTCAAAACTTATTTTAGGAAATAAATCCATATTTTTGGCTGTTTGACAGTCGATGAATTAATTAGCCTACAACGCAACTGCTGACCTAACTGAGACTAACCATCAGTTTTGATTTGATTGTTGATTGCAATCAGCTGTGAGGCGGAGTGATACATACACAGTGAAATAACCGTGATGTTGTACTCACGGTTTTAATGTCTCTCGACCAATCAGATTGCAGGGCCGGAACTAACTGTTGTATAAATATATATATATATATATATATACACACATACATATACACACACACACACACACACACATATATATATATATATATATATATATATATATATATATATATGTACATATACATATATATATGTATATGTATATATGAGTTAGGGGATTCATTGCTCTTCAAATAGAGACAGAGTGTAACGCGTCATAATCTGAAAGCCACACCCCCAAAAGGGAAATGAGGCCCGCTTTCCCCTCCGCTTCTTTGCTCGTTCGCTGTCATTCTGCCTCCGCAGCCGCACCTTCAAGTCTCCACGACTGAATTGCTAGCTAGCTAGCTAAAATGACTAGCTATAGCTAGCTAATAATTAGCTAATAATAAGATGGCAAAGGATTATTTTAGCACGCTATGCCTACCAGAGAGGCAACGGTATATTGATAAGCTTAATATTGCCGGTCTACCTCAGTGTCCCTTCTCCTTACCTTGCTTGTCTTGGAAAAAACATGATGTGGAGATTCTTTTTTAAGAAGATGAGCATTTCGGCATGCTCAGCCATCAGCCTGCTCCTACTACCAGCACACGTTGTTGTTTTGAGACATGCCTCTACATGCTGATAAATTGATAGAAGTCCTAGAGCAGACTGGACTGCTTGAATCGCGGAGCGCTGGGCCCAATTATAACAGAAGTTGCATTCATACTGTCAGTGCTTTAGCTTAACATACATACAGACAGTTAACTGTTACTCTAAAAAATACATTTGGAGGGTTTGACAAAGTGTTTGCTGCACACATAGGCATACCGAGTGTCAGGATCTCACAATTTCTTCCCTGTTGAAGCCTCACGTTTTATTGCCTGTATCCACTTTTGTCTTCTACGAGGTTCTGTTTTTCCTGCTCGGCAGCTGATAAAAGCTAAGCTCTGGGTTTTTATTGGCCGTGCAGCCCACCACACAGCAACTTTTCGGCATTTGGACTTAGGGAAAACTCAACAGGCTGGAAACGGAGGGGTAAAGTGTGAGGGGAAAGCGGGCCTCGTTTCCCCTTTGGGGGCGTGGCTTTCAGATTATGACATGTTGCGCTCTGTCTCTATAGCCTGGTTGTCCTTTTCCTAAAAAAGTCAAATATACAGTTTTAATCTAAAGGAGTGCATTGATTGTATGGAACAAAATATTTACTGGGAACAAGCCATCTGAAGTTTAGGGGAGACGCCTGGGTGCCCGTAGAACGTTGAAAGTGTAAGAGGCCCCTTTAAAAATGGCCATGCCAGTCATTCCCTCACCAAAATCAAGCCTAAATTTGGAGCATATTTAACCCACTTCCTGACAAGCTATGCCAACATGGTTAGTATCAATGGATGCCTCAGGCTGTCTACTTTAACAAGATACCACTAGCTAAAATTGAGCATGCCACAGCCTCTTAAAGACAGTGATATTGTTCCCCAATTAGTTTCACCAAGGGGGGCCTGTAATTGTATCAGGGCGGTGTCACTGTGTCTAACATGTTCTCTAATTAAGATGAACATGGGCACTGTGGTTTTAATTTGATCAGATTCACATATACCCTACTTATTTTTCTAAATACCAATTACAGCACAGAATCTGCTGAAAATAGGCCCAGACAAATACACTACTTACTCTGGTTTGAGAGACATTTGTCAGAAGCTACAGTGTCCAGCTGTTTAAGACATCATTTAGCCTTTTAAAAAAGTGAATGAATATATGACCAGTTTTTAAAGATTCAGGTGCTTAGTATGAAAAGAATGGGCTCATGGCTGAGTGCCACAGGCAGCGTAGGAGAGTATTAAGAGACAGACAAAACAACAACATAACACTGAGATGTTGAGAAGTAGCGTGAAAAATGCACTCACCTGTCTGCGCAGGTCCCTGGTCTTTTTGGTCATCTTATCAATGGCTGAGTTCAACGGGTCACCTTTCTCTTTCCTGCCAGTCTGTGAAAGAAAGCATACAAACACCACATTAACACAGTTATAGTACAATTCATTACAGTCTTCCAAAAGTGCACTACATATTTCACAGTGTACATTTCCCCCTTGAAGCAACCGAACCAAAGGGTATGCAGCATATTTAGCGTCGACTGCCAATTCCGAAAATACACTCTGTCACAGAACATGTGTTGACATTACAAGCGTTTCATGATTAGACCGGAGTCAGTGAAAACATGACTCAAACATTTTGGTATGTTACCTAGCAACCACCCTATCTGGCAAGTATCAATTAAGTTGTCGCCAATTCCCCTGTGTGCAGCACTTCCTGCCGCTGCCAACTCCTACTGGTGACTTTAGGAGAGTGTAGACTACCATGTGCTCCACCTGACACACACACAGAGTCACCAACTGCTTCTTTTTCACCTGACAGGGGGGAGGTCCACGGGGAGAGCAGCACGGAGCTTCTCGCTTTTCCAGATTCCCCTACTCTCCGGTTAATGCACAGAAACTAGGACAGGATCTCGTGCCGTCTTTCATACAGAAATATTGCCAATTGTGCTCATTGAAACACCCGGCCAAGAAAGAGGCTCCGCTCTCCGCTACGCCACCTGGGCGCCCCATTTACCACTTACAAGCTCTACTGTTTTTGCTCAGAAACCATGGAGAAGAGTGGGGTGATTTATACTACTCCAGTTATTAGATTTTGACTTTTACTATCTAGCTCGGGATGGCAGCTTGGCCCGAAGGTTAGAAAGATGCTGTCAGTGTCTTGGAGTGAACCATTTCTGCTCCAGGACACATATAAATGATCCAGCACTCTGATCCCTCTAGAGAAATGCATATGTGTGTCTCAGGCAGTGGGAAGTGGTAAAATTCTAATGGTGCTGTACAGAATGCACTGTATGTGAATAAAGGTTAAGTTTTACTGAGATAAATGAAAAGTTTTGTCATTAATTTATTTAACAGATATCTGCACAACACTTAATAAGTTGCCCCAGCATGATAAGGATGTTCCCTAATTTATCCTTAGGGACTCTGGGTATTATAGTCTCTGTTTCTGTCAGAACAAGACAGAGCTTTGAATGACTGCAGTAAACTGGCTGCTTGCTTGTGGAATTTGGGCTGCATTGATTACTACGAAATTAAATGTTTATTTTACAGTATGTTAATTTTTTGGGATCAAACCCTTTGCTTCTTTACAGGCTAATGCCTCCATACACTAGAAGACCTTGAAAAATTCTTTGAAAATATGTTTAAAAGACAAAAGTCTGACACCCTGTGAGCTTTTGGTCACACACTACAAGATTTGCAGAGACTGGCATTCTTGCAGAGTCACATTTGCAAGAGTACAGCGAGATTAATTTTGAGATTATTTTCCATCCCTCTCAGAAATTCAACATAATAACAATTTCGTATGTGTCTGCAGAAACACATTGCTCTGGAAACACAAGATGAAAGGCGCCATATATCGACTCATTCTTACCAATTCGGCATCACTATGATCCATAAGAACAAACTGTATTGTGTACAAACTTTACATTTGGAATTTTGTCAAGTCAACTCGCTAACAGCCTCCGTTGGTTAGCCGTACTGCTTTAGCTGGAGGAGATTGTGGGAATAAGAGATTAACTTTTTTAAAAATTAAGATTTGTCACTAAAATACGTTCCATATGTTGGATCAGATGAACGCCAAATTAAACCAACACATTCTCACTCCGACCTCGTCACATATCGATGTTTGGTCATGGACTTTCTACGTCCAGACACAATGTGAAAGGTACCCTGGGTGTGTTGGTTGTTGATGTTCTGGGACACTGTGTCAGGTTCTGCCTGTTACAATTATTGTCTTCTTTCAAAATACACTTCCGTTTCCACAGGAAATTTACCATTTACATACAGTCTCTTTCACAATAAACGCACTACATCAGTACAACACTGCAAACTGACTTTTTATTTCCAACAACTAACGCATATGGTTGTGTTTAGGCAACAAAAGCACATGGTTGAGTTGAGGAAAAAAGAACAGGGTAACGCCTTAAACTATAAGTGTGACTGACTGTGTAGGACGCGTACATTAAAGGACGGCTTTTGTCATCAGTTTTGTCATCAGTGACTGACCAAGTCACTGCCCAAGTGCTGGATTTTTGGGAACTGCCCATTGGTTCGACAGCCCATTGGTTCGACATCCCATTGTTCCGACCATATTAAACTCATTGTTCCAAAGTCCGTTCCGAAATCATCATGATGCCCTGTGGTTAAGGTCTGGTTAGGTTTAGGCACAAAAACCACTTGGTTAGGGTTAGGAAAAGACCATGGTGTGGGTTAAAATGAAAAAGAAAGTGACAAACTCATAAGCCGTGAGCTTGCTCCGCCTCAAGCCGGTCGCGGCGCACCATACGCCCGCCGCGAGCCGTTCAGCACCGCGGACAGTGGGACTAATGGGATGTCGAACCAATGGGCTGTCGAACCAATGACATGGACCCGGATTTTTGAGAACTTCAGAGTGAGACCCAGCTCATTAAACATGGGACTCTTTTCACCCCAAAGCGTCACCAGTTTCTCCTAATTTTCCACAGTACAAGAGAACCAAAGCTTGTTCTTTTGCCGCCACAGAGCCCCTCCTTGTTTACTATCTACCCAGCTTGCTGCTTCCTGTTTGGTGCTGGAGCTATTGGTTGTTGACAATGTTAATGTCATTGAACTTCAGTATTTGCGTGAGCCAAGACCAAAAACTTAAGACAGCGTTAACATGTTTGATTTCATCTGAACTTCAAGAGGAGAAAAAGACCTAAGACAGATGGGCAGTTTTATCACCGTAGTACTCCAAACAATTGAGATCATGGGAACGCGCACCAACAGAGGTAAAATTGCTTGAAAAATAGTTTGGTGTAAGGCTACAATAAGTAGAGTAAAAGAGTAAAATGAATGGATAACAACAGCAATATTAGAAGTGGAAAGAGGTGTGGGGAAATGGGACACAGCTAAAGACTGTGCTCCATCTTAGAAGTGAAGAATGGGCTACATTTACTGCTATGCTGATAACCCTCCCTCAGGTGCTCTCAATCAGCTACTGCACGAAGTCAAATACCACCACAGCTCGAATTAAAGGTCTATAAACAATCATTCATGTTAATTATTCTGTCCTTTTATTTTGACAGCTGACAAATGAAAAGGCGTGGCTCGTCTCTCCCTTTTGAAACCTGAGCTACATATAAATACACAATTGATCCTTTTTAATAAAGAGGAGGTTGTTTCTGGATGGTGCAAATCATGTATGCAAATGCTCTGCTTCATTTTGACAAGTTAACACAAAAAGACAAGCAATCAAATCTGCTGATTTAATATCTTCAAGGCAGATGTGGCTTCTTTTATTAAAATATTTTTTTTTGGGTTTGCAGAGAAGAAGAAGAAGAAAAAAAAATGGTTAGCAGGATGATCAACAGATTGTAAGACACGGTGATCTCCTGTCAAAGCAATACCAGCATACAAAACTAGTTGTGTCGTTGCCAGGCAACCATCTGACAGTTCTGCCCCGCATAGCACGAAGGCGAACGTCCAAAAATGATCATCAGCCTTTGCAGAAAAACACACACCTGGTGTCATGTATTCCCATTTATCCACGCCTGCTGAATCCTCAAATAAGGATTTCTTTGAGGCAAAGTGACCACAGGACAACAGGGCTTTAAGTAAAGGAGCTATTTAGTCATTATCCTGTTTAATGAGACACAAAATGTGGTTGCTTATCTCTCTGTTGCTGCACTATTGTCCTGCTCTTTTGATAATTGAGTGGAGCAGAGCGCCTTGTATCTGAGTGTCACGAAGAACTAAATGAGACCCCATCAAACGCCCACCTCATAGTAAACTCACACCAAGGTTAAAATTGATTGTCACTCTCAACACCTTGGTCACTATCAGGTTGTAAAACTGCTGCTTCCACATTAGTCCTGAATATGTCTCCTATCAAACAGAGAGCGAGCAGCAGCAGCAGCAGCAGCGGGGAGGCTGAGCTGCTACTGTAAACTCAGACCCACAACATGGTGACATTGACTACCTGAGCTCTTTCTTTGAGGTTGTATTTGGCTGGGGAAGTACGTGAGGCTGTAGCAAAGAACTTTAGTCTACTTGTGATGTAACTGTCAGTGAGCTGGCACCACTTCTGGAAGTTAAAAACAAGTAGTCCAAATCCACTTTCTCTTCTCCTGACTTACAAAAGACTTGACATTCAAGGAGACGCCAACTTGAGGACAAACAACCGCAATCTTTCAGCAATTTCTTCATTTTAGATTTGTCACACTTCGAGCCCAACATGCGTCTCAGTGTGGGTGTGCTCGCTGTGGGGAATTCACATGTGTGCAAGGTCACTGACGTTAAAGTGCTGCTCAATGAAAAGAGCCTGTAGCCATAAAAACAGATATGATTCCCTTTTCGGGCTAATGTATTGCTGGCTTGCCCTTGTCTAAGGCTCATATAGCACGAGTTTTCTCTCATATGGATGTTAAACATTAGGAATGAGTCATTTGTCTCCCAGCTCATACTACAGTTAGTCACCCCCTCTTCTAATAGCAATCACACAGTGCAGTCATTTCTTTGAGGAGCAATGCACCAAACTGAAAGGAAGAAAACTGTTTTTCATAATGTGAACAATATGTTTGAGATTCCATGAAAAGGAAAACCCACCTGACATTAACCCCACTACTGTACTGCATGCATTTGGTGTTGTTATATTTGAAAGTCATATTCTGAAACATACACAAAATATCTTTTAAAGAATTGCTGATTGACGTAGAGGAGGAGAGGAAATGAGGATAGCATTCAGTTGCCTTCCATTATGTGCCACACACTCATACAGGCACTCTCACTTTGATGTGCAAGCACAGACAAGCTCTTCTATGCCAAAGCAGAGGACATGACAACATTAGTCACTGTGCTGCCTAAAGAGCCTAATGTGTCATTAAGGCACCAGAGGGACGCATAGGATTGACGATGCTCACCACCAAAAATAAAAAGAGGGCTTAACTTGAACCTTTTCCGAGGACACTTCAAATATATTCACACGATTTTGTGTATAACTGACAGCCTTAATTGAACTGCAAGAAAGAGAAAATGGTCAGGCTGCTCATGACACAAGCAAACTCTCATTAAAAAGACACACTGCTGAAACAAAATTGGTGTTTTTTTTGTTTGTTTTTTTTTCATTTTCTGGAATCTGAAATCCCAGCTGTTTTATTTCTCAAAACTCTGAACTCTTTAATCTGACTTAAGGAGATTAAAACAGCACAGGGATGTCAGTCCACAGGGAAAAAACCCATCACCTGTTATTCTGACCTCCTATCGACAACCGAGTAGTAGTAATTGGTAAGTTTATTTTCTTATATCTAGCACAGTGCTGTGTATAATCTTGTATCATTAAGATCAATGCAGCATGCATGACAGTTACAGTAAGTCAAGAGGGCTACCATTACTAAAAATATGCTTCCTCTTATACTGTAATTACTCTTCTGCTTTGATATGTCAAAACTCCTTCAGCATGCCATAAAAAATGTATTGCTCATGTTGGGTTTCCTGCAAAACATAAAGCACCCAATTAAAAGCACTACGCATGAATCCCCCATCACAAACTTTATATACAAGGAAGTCCACGATGATGAATCATAGGTTAGTCAATGCATCAGGCTCATATTCAGCCCGGGTCTGCCCAAACTGTGGTACTGGATATGTGTGTGAGAGGGAAAGAAACAAAGTGAGGAAGACAAAGCGAGTCACGTTATTGAATTTGTGTGTCTATGGTGTTTATCTGGGAAACTATTTGACTTCCCTCCGTTCCCATCCAGGTGTGCCCCGTATGTGCAGGCAATTCCGCTCTCAAATTCACAGCCATTAAAAGCTTGACAACACAGTTGCCTGTTGATTCAATTGTCTCCCATACAGAAACATTGATTGCTTAGTTTTTGACTGCCACATAATGGAATGTGCATGTTCGGTTTTGTCTGGTAAACACAAGTCCCCGTGGTGTTTTGCAGACAATGTTCCCAACTGTCCCCATCCATTATTTTCCACCCCCCGGTGTGCACTCATTCATTCTCAGTTGGGGAGAGGAAGATAGAGGAGGGTGCCTGAAAATAAGCATCTAGTGTGCGGGGTAATGGAGGCAGTAGCGTGTGGAGTTATTCTTGCCCGCTCAGGAGACGGCTGGTGGACGGTGCATGCTGGTGGAACGGCTGAGGGCCCTGAGCGTGCTCGCTCTCTCAGGCCCTCCCAAAGTAAGTTGTGTAATTCAGTGGTGCACTGCTGCGCAATCTGCTTCACTGCATTTCAGACCCTGTAATGGTGGAATAAGACATACAGTAGCAGCTGCATAATGTGCAGAAAAACATGGCGCTTGGCTTCAGGTATGTTGGTTCTCTATTTTATTTTGAAATGTAAAGTGAGAGCTAGGGCTCAAATTTAAAGGGGAACACCACCAAGACTGAGAATTCCAATATGTTATTTCCATGGCTGTGGAGAGTTCAATCGATATTTGTGAACATGAGCTACACTCTCAGAGCCAGAAACCAGAGAGGTAAGTCTCAAGCTTGTGATATCATTGGGTGTAAAATCCGGAGCTGCTGGAGCCAGGTTTTGTAGAAACAGATTATTTGTTGTTGATGATAATGTCAATGATGATTGTAGAGATGGAAGAGGGTTGTTCCAAAGAGATGGTCCTCTTTAGTTCAATGAATATTGATTAAGAGAAGTCCAACGATATGGACGATAAAGGTCCTTAGAGTGTCTTGTGGAATATGAGTAAATGTCTGAGGAAGACTTTAAAGAGTTCTGAAAAACGCTCGGCAGGTCATGAGCGAGATGTACAATTTTTACATGAATACACAAGTCTGGTGTGTGTTCACATTGGAAATTAATAAAAGTTGATGTTTTCTAAAGAGAGAAAGCAGATGATTCACATATTCTGAGCAAAGTTAGTCACTCTTACAAGATGTCTTTTGAATGAGAAAAGTCTTATTGTAGTGCTGTCAGTTTGTTTTTTTTTTTTTTTAACTTCTTAATCGTAGACTAATTCTTAGTCTGGTTTACAATTATATTTGGCACTTTACACTTATGTACTCTTGTATTGCATTGATGTGTTGTGACCTGTATTTTGAATTGTGCTCAATGCAGGGCGTCCTTGAAAAAGAGAGCTTGCTCTCAATGGACCTCCCTGTTAAAATAAAGGCTTAAAATAAAGGCTTAGAAACAAACTCAGAACATTCTCCTGGGTGCTCTCAGGTTTGTTTACAAAATCTTTTCCAATTCATTGTCTATGAAGCAGCTCCAGACTTTATTCTTGATGACATCACAAATTTGAGTTTTAGCACTTTGAGTTGTTCATGTTTACTGATATTCTCTGACTGCCTTAGACCATAGGAATACCATGTACATGTATGATTTTTGAAAATGGGCGTATTTCCCCTTTAAGTATTGTTTCAGTGACAGTAAATAAACAGGTGTATTATCTGTTTTTGTAGCTGAATGTTTTATAGTGGGTGGCACGGTGGTGCAGCGCTTAGCATTGTCGCCTCACAGCAACAGGGTTGCGGTGTTTGCATGTTCTCCCTGTGTCAGCATGGGCTTTCTCCAGGTACTCCGGCTTCCTCCCACAGCCCAGAGACATGTAGGTTAGGTTAAGTGGTGACTCTTAATTGCCAGTACATGTGAATGTGAGCGTGAGCGTCTGTCTCTTTGTGTCAGCCCTGTAGGGCTGCCACGATTAGTCGACTAATTGATGACTAATCGACTATTAAAATAATTGGTGACTATTTTAGTAGTCGACTAATCGGTTTGAGTCATTTTTCATAGAACAGTACTATAAAAGTACCCCAAAATACTCTCACTGCAGCTTCTTACTTTCAGATATTGGCAGCTTTACACACTCTCCCGTGACAGTGAACTAAAACCCTTCGGCGTGAGTATGAAACAAGACATTAGATGACGTAATTTTGGGGTTTGGGTGCGACAGACCGAAGTTTTTCAAAATTTTAACACATTTTTCGATGAAATGATTAGTCGACTAATCGAAGAAATAATCGACAGATTAGTCGACAATGAAAATAATCGTTAGCAGCCCTACAGCCCTGTGATAGTCCAGTGACCTGTCCAGGGTTTCGCTCAATGTCAGCTGGGATAGACTCCAGCACCCCCAGTAACAGGATAAGCAGTTACAAAAAATGAATGACTGTTTTATAGCTGTACTGGAAGACAATTTGTTTAACCTTGTAGTTCTTTGATTTCTTGATCCAGACTGTTGTCTGTGTTTATTTTTATGGTATTTGTGAGCATTATGTGAATAAATGTCCAAAGCTTTTATTCCTGCCATCAACGAAAAGAACAGACTTAATGAAAATGCAGGCGATCAATATATTTCTGACGCATTAAAAGGAAAATGCGACTGCATTCAGTCTTTAATTGGACTAAATTCTGTTTTTATCACTGCGTCTCTGTACCTCCCTTGAAACTAATGCAATAAAAAAATGACAATAGCGAGAAAACGCTGAAACGGAGGGATGGCGAAAGAAGTGAGGAATGGATCTGGTAATTCATAGGCAATAACATGGCAAATCAAAGGAATGGGCAGATGAATCAGAGGGAAGAAAATAGAAGACAGGTGGGAGGAAAAACGGGGGTGGGGAGGTGTTGGGGGGGGGCATGAGGCATTCTGTCTCATTGTCTCCAAAGATCAATGTGTTAAATGACATCAATTCCGGCTCCTTGTCAATTCAATTAGGCAGGAGCGAGAGGTACAATTACTGTCCAATGTGGTTACACTGTCTGCAGCGGGCTTAAAGGAGAAGGCAAGCTGATAACGAGCGGGTGAGAAAGTGTTTGTGTATGTGCGAGCCCCGGGGTGGGGGTTGATAATAGTGGTAACATGTTGGTCGGGTTACCAGCTGATAATGGGTAGCTAGATCCTCATTAAGATAAGTTGTGCTCCCTCAGCTGTAGTGCCATAGATGGGCCAATTTGACTTGTTCTCATTAAGTGGAACTTAAAGAGGTGCAGCGGTGGCTATCAGCTAGTTTGATTACAGGATACTGAAAAAGAAAACACGCTACAATGCCTGCAGCTGGAAAAAATACTTCCAGATGAGTGGCTCCAATTAGAATTGTTTCTTTCCCCCTTTGACTAAATGAGATGACAGAGCAACATGGTACAGAAATAGATGCCATATCATAATCTCATTACAGCCATTATAACCCTCTGGGAAAATAATAGATATACAGCTAGTGCACAATGCAATGCTGAAGCAAATAAGCACAGACATGTCATTTACAGAACTTGTTTGTGTGTTTCTAAGTGAAACAGGTTAGTTAGCTGAACATTGTTCTTAGGGGACCGCACGTGGAAAGATTAGATGTCATTTTTCCATCCATCTATTTTCTATACCCGCTGATCCTGTGCAGGGTTGTGAAGGGATGGAGCCCATCCCAGCTCACGTTGGGCGTACAGCCAGCCTGGACAGGTCGCCAGTTTATCACAGGGGTAACACATGAAGACAGACAGCCATTCGCAATCACATTTAGATCTACGGGCAATGTAGAGTCTCCAGTTCACTCTCTCACTCAGTGAGGGAGAAAACAGCAGGAGGAAACCTGAGACATGGAGACGACATGCAGACTGAACATCGACTAGTAGCCCTTACTGCTTTTTCTATAATTTAATTTACTTATATATGATGTATCTGTTAAGCTGTACATCTGAAATCCTGTCCCAGAGAAGCTTTGAGCTTTGAGACTACCTAAATAACTTAATAACTAAAAGAAAATTTAGCTCCAGTATAATTTGGGCTCCCACCAATCACTGAAATGAAAGAATAAAATGAGTCTACTATGGCTGCCCCTAATAGTCAACCAAATGTTAGTCGACCTGAAAGGTCATTAGTCGGCAAGATTTTATTGGTTGCTTAATCGCAGAAAAACAGCAACATGAGCTGCACCTTGTCAAAATAAATCAAAACCTATATGACTGAACCATGTGGGAATTTAATTTGAAAGGACAGACACAGGAAGAGGCCACACTCAGCAGTCAGACAGGAGTCATGTTACAAACCAATCACAGCCGAGAGATATCTTTCCCTTCTTGCGTAAATATTCAGTCTGATAAATACGGAAAAGTTGATCATGTTAGTGCAGGGCTACCCAGAGCTTTACATCTGTCCCACGGACAATAGGCCTCCACACTTATAAACAGCGCCTGGAAGAAGATCAGCTCTGCATTCAGGATTTCAGGTAAATAGGCTATACAATTCTTGCTTAACAAGCAACCTGCTGCAGCCACGCTCTTAAATGCTGGCACAAAAAAAGGCACAAAATTTGCACCCGGTACCGACCTCGTGTTCTCCAGGCGGTTAAGGGCGCAGCATGTGTACGGCCCCTAATTTCCAGGTCTGGTACCTGCGGTTATTCCACAGGCTAGTTAATAACATGTCGGGCAGGAAATCCAAAGTGTGGGATCATTTTGAGAAGGTGAAGGACGAACCCAAGGTGATATGTAAACTCATCTTCATTGGTCGACTACAAACATGACGTATCATCTGAAACATGGAAGTAGCTACATGCCCATTAGCCGACAGCGTCATTAACAGGCAGCTCGCTCAGTGTGTGACGTGCACTTGTAGATAAAATATAGGCCTATATTAATGAAGGTTCATTAGTACGGTTTTGTATTTCTCTGTAATGTAGCACAGTGTTAACAATGTTACTGATACTATTCTTTCTCACACCTTCAACTCAAACCATTGTGTTGCCCCGCCCAAAATATATCATTTAATAATTACATTAATATCGTAAACATGCGACTAGTCGACTAATGGCCCTAAATGACGACTATTGGTCGACAAGGAAAATTCTTAGTCGGGGGCAGCACTAGATTCTACCCATCTATATGACTTGTACAATATATTTACAGTCAATGTTACATAAAAGTTTATCATATGAAAAGAAGTTGATAATAAAAATGTTTGATTATCTGCACTTGTTGCACCTTCACCTCCCTCGACACAGATCACAAAACTGATCAGGCAGGAAAACAGCCGGGGTGCAGACATAGCTTGACCTTTATTTGTGTTACACTGCATGTAGGAGCTGCAGATTGGTGTGCAGCCTTGCACTGTACACAAGATTTTGGATGACATTGACCAGACACATTATTTTTACATCTCGCCTCAAGGGGCTTCACGTGCTTCGGCTATTTTTGTAGCTGTCGAAAACTGTTTTTTTTTTTTGTTTGTTTGTTTTTGTTTTTTTCATGCAGCTGTTTACAGTGAAATAATAAGGGATGAAAAGTTAGTGGAGTCAGTCATGTGGAAAAATCTTGTTGTAGGCACTGATTAACAGATGAGACACATACTGTTTATGTAATGTCTTCAAAGGCATGCATATAGGTCTGAACACCAGACTCTTTTTTATTAATGAGGTTTAATGAAAGTGATAATGACCTAAGGCGGTGGCTCTCAATCCTTGTCCTTGGGACTCCTGGTACACCACATGCAACTCATTATCCTTTATGTTTCACAAATTATACACATCAGTTACAATTCTGAGGAGGGCACGCAGAGTGCTCATCCAGCCTATTTCATTATGAGCAAAGCAGACTTTTTTTTTAACAGGATTACCACAAATCACTGGTTTGTGGTTTTAACTGTTATTCACAGCGCTTCTGCGTCCAGTGTGGCCCTGGCGTAAGTATTTAGGGCAAAATACTTAAATTGCACCGCATTCATGTAAGGTAACATAAGATAATGACTTGATGACAGGGAAGACTTTTCACCTTTTTGCTGCATGAAGTATGAATGCTCTCACTATTATGGTTTTTATTTTAAATTGACATATATCCAGGATTATGCTAACAATGACCTCCTGCAGCTATTACAGGGAAATTCTGGTGTAATTACGGCAAAATACCACAATTGCACAGCAAGTAAGGTAAGGTAAGGTAATATAAGGTCATGACATGACAGTGGGGACAGAAGCCTCAGCTTTCTGCTGCCAAAAAAAGAAAAAAGAAGGCTTTAGCTATTATATCTTATTCAAACAGGATCATGCAGACAATGACCCTATGGACCTCCTGCAGCCAACCGCAGGAGGTCCATTTTTCAAGGATTAATGATTTAATAAGGTGTATTTTATCATGCTATGTATAAGCAAACAATGTTCTATCAGGTCAATATTCTTTTAACTGACCATATACATTACAACAATGAATGTTAAATGAGTATTTCATAATTTATTAGAAATATTAAAGGCACCTGTATACACACACACACACACACACACACACACAGTCTCAAACCTTAAATTCTGCAGTGGGAGAATGAATGAGTACCCAGAGCTCCTGTGTGGAGCCTCAGGACAGCCAGTGAACTGCCAACCCCCCATGTGCTGCTTATACGAGGGCTTCATGTCTCCTCTCCTCTCACATGGTTGCCCATGGTATCTGTAACGGTGCTGTTTGAGCCTGGCAGTTTCCTGTAAGTTAGAGTTAATGCAGCCTAGAACGGCGCTGCCCGAGGAGGAGCCGGAGTGCCTCCTGGCACAAGCTCTCTTATGTTTAATGGCTGATGCCGTTTGCTTACTCCTCTCATTACACTGGCTCATGTTTAGACTGAGGGCCTGTCACTGGCTATTAGCATCTGTGGTCAAGCAGGCTGTGGATGAGAGGAAGCATCTGGCTTATCATCAAGCACATCGTAAGTACGAAATGAGCAGTTTGTTTAGGATGGGGTAAACACAGAATGAAGGATTAACACACTGTGTGCATGGATACATGGTTAATTGGTTGACTGATGTAACACAATAACAACAATCCTCAGTCATAAAAATTAGGACTAAACGATAAACTTGTGTACATACAGTGTAGGGTTTTGGAGACTAAAGACTGAATGCACTAGAGCTGATAAGACAGGATAGTTTCCAAACCTGCCTTTTTTGGGGACATATTTGCATTCATATGAGATGACAGCAGGGAATGACAGGAGACATGAAGAGAGCAATGAGGATGACATGCAGCAAAAGTCCCAAACCAGAATCCAACTGGGGACACTGCAATGGTCCGCAGCTCAGACCACAAGGACACGGGGATGCCCATCAATCCTGCATATGTTAACATAACGTTAACATCAGACTTTGGCTGAAGGCTGGAGCGAATCTAAATTATCCAGCGGACCTTTATTTAGATATTTACTGATGGCTTCATGCAAACTGGGTAAGATAGGTGTTTATATAACAGTGATAAGTGCACAAATAAAAATCTAACTGGACATAAATAAAGGGAAACAGCAAGGGCAGAGAGAGGAGGCACGAAACAGAAGCTGCAGCAGTGACAGAGGCAGTGGCAGGAACTGACAAAAAACAAACAGAAACAAAGACAGACACAGAGCAAAGGACATCTAGCTGCGTGTCTTTCTTCTTACTGTGCCCTTTGTTTGATTGCCATAATCAGATCGCTTTCAAGAAGTCTATGATTTTATATTTTTAACTGGAATACCATAGGAAGTTATATTTTGGGGACAGCACATCTTACACCTGGTGCACAGTAGGGGTGCAACGATCCATCGATCTGGATCGATACATTGATTAAATGATCAACAAGTCAATGTGTTCGAAGCAAAGAAAAAACATTGATCCATATCGTTACCTTTAGGATATGCTTTTATTTTGAAAGTCTGTGTCACTGTCAAACAGTGACAGGCAGATGGCAAGCAGACAAGAGAAAGACGAAGATGAATTTTCTTGGGAATAAATCAGCAGGAAATATTTTAGATTTCAGAGAAAAAAGGGAGCAACAGACAAACCACAAGGTATATGAAAGCAATACTGTTATGAGATAGAACACGATGTAATGTTACCTGCCTGGACGCAATAATGGGTCACTTGCAAAACAACAATTTTGTTGTCTTTGAACCTTGACAGTTATTACTGAGCTGAGTTTGATACTTTTGTTAAATTAAATTTTTATTAAACCATGTTTTATGGCTGTTGGGAGAAGTTTGCCTTCAGGACTTTAAGCCAGATAGTCTTGAAGTTGAAGGCATATAATAATATTTCATGCAGATCTGTGCAGACCCCTGAATTGCATCGGATCAAATTGTATTGTTGCAGACTTTGTGATATCAGCAAATATTGTATCATTTTCAAAAAAATCAATAAAATGTCATATCGTGATGAAACTGGTGATTTACACCCCTAGTGCACAGTACAGCTAAACTATCATTGCTGGTTTTAGGCTGATGCCATTGTCATTTTCATGGCCAATGCTCATGTTGTGTAAGTATGCACTCGTGCCTATCTGTTCGGCCATTGGTGTGAAAGTCTCAAAAGGAGGTGTGGTCAGGTGTATGGTTGGCCTATTGCTATTTTAAGACAGCAGGAAGCAATTCAGCCAATTGCGCCAACCAAACTCTGGTCTACAGTCAGAATGGCACAGTATTTCTTTGCTATTTAAAGGGCGCATTATTCTAATAGTCAGATACGCCTACAAAGGAGGGGTTCACAACATGCGTCCAGTCACACACAGGGACATACGGATGGGTTGCGGGTGGGTGGAATAATATATCATTAGTGAGGAAAATATCAATTAGGAGCAGGAGGACCTGGCTCTTCAAGGCAATTGTGAGATGACACACACGCCCAAAACACACCTATGATTAATTAAGGGACTAAATACAACCCCTCTGCCTCTTGCACCTTACTTTGCATCCAGATTATGTGTCGTTCAACTGTGAAAACCGGAGTTGAGTACACCCTAAATGCACTTACACCATGCACTTTAGACCAGTGATTCCCAACTGGTGGGTTCTAGTCCAAAAATGGATCCCAGCAAGTGACATAACATGGCAAGTTTGTAAAAAGCACACTTTATTTTGAAGTACAGTGATTGTCTGGCACAGAGGCTTCATTTTAAAGTGCTGTTTCCTCCTGTAGAGTAAGTTATGGACGGATAGCTACTAACAGAGACAGCAAACTAGCTCAATAACATGGCAAATCACAAGTATGGTGGTAAATATATTCAACTGTGTGGACCTTGAAGTATTGACTAAGGAAAAATCTGGACCCTGTAGCTGGACCAGCTGGGATTTACTGCTTTAGATGATGCGCTATAGATAGTTCAAATAGGGATCCAAATGTTGCAGAGATTACTCGTAGTAATGTTGAATGTGTCTGTAATTGAATAATCTACCGTTTGAATTCTCAGACAGAAGAAAATGCAGACCTTCAACAGCCTTTTTCACTTAGAGGGAGGTTACAGACACCGTAAAGACTTTATTATCCATCTCCCTAAGTCAGAGTCAATACAATGGCATCAGAAGGCTGTAAACTATCAAGCTCCGTATTTCTGTTTTTACAGTAGGAGGAAGCTATCCCAAAACAGCCTGAAAAATAAAGGCATGCCAGCAACTGAGCGAACACAGACAGAAACTTAGAGGTAGCACTGGAATATAACAAGGATGTTTGAGGGCTCCACAACATACTCAAGGCATCTCTGGAAGATGTACCCAGTGTGTGTGAAGATACTGAACTTGTCTAAAAAATAAGGTTGGCCTACTTGAAAAGACACTTTCCTGCTACACATTTAAGGCTGAGACAAAAGTCATCATAAGAGTAAGAATGGTTTGAAAATGCCAGCCTTGAATGTACGATGTAAAATATCTCAAAGGGGGAAAAAATTGGTTTGGTTTACTGATCCTCAGTCAGTTCATGCGTTCCTGAAAAATACCATCGAACATAGTTACACGCAACGGGACGTCACGCAGCGATGCAGGGGTTTAAGAATAGCAGCATGAAGAGAAAGGGAAGGGTTAAATATAAAGTGTGTTGGGCTGTAAGCCAAGGTTTTAGGTGCATAATTTCAGGAGAATAAGAAAAGGAGTGAGGGGAAATGTCTGGTTATCAGACAGAAAGAGAGAGAGCAGGGGATAAAAAAGTCTAGTCCTGCAGCAGCAGTATGGGGAGCTAGAGCAATGCTGCCTGCAGCCTCCCTGAACTGAATAGCAAGTAGTTTGCGAGGGAGGGACTGAAGGAAGGGCAGCAGGAGAGGAGAGAATCAAGGGAGGGAGAGGCTGAGAATAGGTTAGAGAGGGTGAGAGAATAAGAGAGTGGTGTGATATCTGTGAGAGCAGAACGGTGGTGAAGAGAAAAAAAGCGAGTCAATGGGGTGAGAAGAAGGTTTGAGTATCATTGATGTACTTTTGTTTCACTGCAGAGCTTTAAAAAAAGTCAATTTATCATACACACACACAAACACACATGCCTACACATGCCAACATGACGTGGCTTTCTGTGGGTATGTGTGCTTGTTTTTTGAAAACGAGCGAAACGTCAATGCAAGTCAAATGCAAGAGATCGGCTAGAACACCTGAAACAGGGACTAGGTCAATCCAATTCAAGGACCTGTTCTTAATACCAGGAGACATAATCCCATTTCATCATCATTTTCTCTTTCCTGCATTGCATCATCCTCTGACGCTCTGTAGAGGATCAGACCAAACAATGACGTGTTACGAATTATGGGATTTCCGTGAAGGAGAAAATTGACACACAATAGATATTAGTGTTGACTGCAAGGGTCGAATACTCACGTACTTTGCTATTAAAAGGATGTCTGCTCCAGATTCTCTCAACTATGTATATCCTCACAGTGCCTAACCCATATCTGCTTATAACACTGTGCCTGTCAAGTCTTTACAGATGTATGTCAAATGTTATGCTCTAAGACAGCATACCTGTAAGAGTTACAAGAAAGAAGATATATCACCTAATAAAATACTTCCGCAAGCATTCATGTGGCATACAGCGGTGTAAGAAAAGACTCAAATTTGGGGCAATCCCATGATCACTTCTATATGCACTCCGATCAAAATATAAATTTTCTGCAAATAACACTATGAGGACAAAGACACAAATTCCATGTATTAATCTAAAGCCCTGTTTACGCCTGGTATTAACATGCAGCTGGGGTGATCTGATCACAAGTGGACAGCTCTGAGTACAGGTGTGAATGCACCCAATGTGTTCTCAATGTGTCTTGAGATCTCATCACTCAGACCACATTCAGAGGGGGTCTGCGCCATATTTTTTTTAGTTGTGGGTACACTAATGTGACCTGGGCCACATTGTCGGACCGCCTACTCAGCTGACATCCCTCTCAACATCCCCTCCCCCGTAAGCAAACTTGCAGCATTGAAGGAAGGTCTCCAGAGCCACTCTCCTCTCGGCTGCTACACAGTTAGTTCAACGTGTACCCGGTTAGCATGAGCTAATACAGCAGCAGCAGTTAAACCAGGGGTGGACAAACTTTTGGCTGTGGGCCATTTATTGAAAAATATACGGAGTCATGGGCCAAAAGATAGCAAATGCATAGATTGCAAACAGTTACACAGCAAGAAGGTCAGTGTTCCTAGACCAGCAATGCCCATTTGCCATAGAAAATCCAATTTCTATCTATCACGGTTACTACACAACAGTTTAACATTTGGCATTAAAGTAGCTTACTGCCTCGCCCACATATAACAAATCCTTTTTTAGGTCCTCCACCATGTTTACTGAAGGAAATGTTTTTATTGACAAGTAATCAATCATTGTGGGCGAAGTAGCAATATGTTGTGTTCAAGTTCAGAAGTGCAACAGCAGGGCTTGCCAATAGTTGTTCAAGATGAAAGCAACATTGTGTTTAAACTAGACTGTGCAATGTACATACAGTGCAATTTATTATACATATGTTCCAGCCGGGGCAGCACAGTGGTGCAGTGGTTAGCATTGTTGTCCAGCCTCCTCCCACAGTCCGAAGACATGCAGGTTAATTGGTGACTCTTAATAGTCCGTAGGTGTGAGTGTGAGCGTGAGTGGTTGTTTCTATGTGTCAGCCCTGTATCTGACGGACTGTTCAGGGTGTACCCCGCCCTTCGCCCATTGTCAGCTGAGATAGGTTCCAGCACACCCGCTACCCCTAACAGGATAAGCAGTTACCAAAAATGAATGAATGAATGTTCCACTCATGTTCTAGATTATTTTTTAAAAATTCACCATGAGCTATTTAGAATAATAATATTAGCCTTTCAATGCTAACAGTTAGCCCTGTCACTGTGTGTGCGTGTCGGTTGAGTCTCACCAACTGTCTCCTGAAGGGACCGCGGGGGTGTGCTTATCTTATGATAAATGAGGAAGAAAGAGAGTGAGAGTGGCAAGAAGTGGGTTAGGTGATCAATGTGCACTACAATGAAATAAAATGTTCCCTGTTTTGAATATTAACGACTGTAAGTGTGCATAAAGCATGACAAACCTCCCACTAGAGAGATCTCATCACAAGTGGTCACTGGAGGTGAGAACAGACAGACTTTGAGCCGATCATCCAAGATGCATGTTAATACCAGGTGTAAAAAGGCTCTATGTAAAAGTATGAACTGTGAAAATGTGCAGAGGCAGACAAAGAAGGGAGCAGACCGACTTGTCGTGTCTAGACATTATCCACCTTTACAATTGCCTCACACTCCATCCCTGCTTGCCTGATTGTCTCAAAACCACCCCTCTCTATGTGACCTCTTAACTTCACTGTGTATTACAAGGTGGCTCTAGAAACCTGAAATGACTGATGAGAAAACAAGTTCTTCAGACGGTGACGCAGTTTGGTCAAATTCCATCACACACAGAGGTTCCACATAGTTCACTGCACGCACAGACAAATGAATAGATTCAAATTATATCAATAATGTGACCATTCACTGGAGCTGCCAGCCCACTGCTATCAGTGTGAAGGTGGTGGTTGCCAGGGACAGTGAGGGCTATAAAGAATGATATGCGTGTTTTTGTAAACCGGGATAATGATGACTCAAGCCGCTCTTCTGGGTGGGTTGCTGTGTGTAGGTAGCACTAATCAGGGATTAGGGTGGTTTAGGGAAAGGAAGAAAAATGGCCTTAAGTCTGACAGCAAAATGTAGCCAGCACTGGATCAAATAAAAACATGTTAATGATAGCATGATAACGCTAGCATACCTACTGCCTGAGCCCACCGTAGAGACAGACGCTGTGCTCACAAACAACACAGATATACTGTACGGAGCTAGACAACAGTGTGTTCCCTTGCTGTAATGATCCAGGGTGCAACGACTTCAAAGACTGCTGGAGCTGGCTGAACTGGTGAAATGATTATGTCTCCCACTATCCTTTCATGTGGGCTTTATCAGTCCAGCCACGCACCAGCACAAGCCACTAACAGAGTTGTTGCTGCTATTAGTTATGAGGAATAAGGAACAGTAAAGCCACAGAATATCTGGACATGATGTAAGTGCACTGCGTGAGGATGGATTAGGGGATAGGACTTACTGTCATGGTGGGTGTTTGGGGATTGATGTCTTTTCAAAGGACATCTATTCTCTTCCTTAAGCTGACTTATAAAATGTATTCCTACAATGGTCACTGCTGTTTGAGTCCAAGCAGTATTTTCAGGAAATGACATGTAGACATCACCCTTGAAAATATTGGCTGTCATTCATCAAACCGTCTTGGAAACAGCACAGATTCAAGCACTAGGAGAGACATATGAACCTCTCTACATCTGATTTATTAAACTGTCGCACAGCATCTAAATGAGCACTGATTTGATCACAGACTGATAAATTGATTCAGCTGTGGAAACAAGGACATGCTGCACCAGTTCCTTATTTACATACCACAGACCCTAATTTATGTGTTTGGCAACTCTTGGCCTATTAGAAGGGATACCTGGTGCTGCAAAATGTTCATAGGCTACATGACAATGAGGAAACAGCAAAAGATCTGCTATGGTTATTGAAATTCACCAGAGACATTTGTCATTAGTTTGGCTCCATAGAGAACATGAGCATCTCTATTTCTGGGATATGTTTGTTTAATGAAGAGTTGAATTGCTGTTCAGTTGCTAAATAATATATTTCAAGACCTATATAAAAAAAATCAACCTTTATGTGCTATGAATTCAAGAGACTGTCATCCCCTAAAATATGACCAGAGACGTTGTTTTAGTAGAAGTAGAAATTACGACTCATGTTTTTGTTTTTTGTTATACGGTGCCCCCTATGGCCGTGGCAAACATTTTGGGAGCACAGGAGGAAATCAGGCAGCGAAGCATAAAGTGGGATTTATACTTCTGCATCCAATCGACGCTGTACCTATGGCGCAGAAATGTAACTTCATGTCACGTCGACGCAGACCTCCTGCGATTTTTGTAAGCTGAAACCATTTCCCTGAGTGGAAACAAAGCTTTTATTTACTTTAATTTCACAAATATGAAACAATAACTTATGAAGACAATAAAGCCTCCATAAAAATAGCATTTTAAAAACTTGTGTGTGATTTATCCTGGCTTCATATGAGCAGAGTTAAAGTCTGCTTGTCGCTAGGCTAATTTATACAATGTAAAATGCCATAAGCTTGTGCTAATAAAGTTAGCATGTTATTGTTGTTCGGAAAATATGTTTAGTATGAGACAATTGTTTTGTCATTGAACCTTGTGTTTTGTAATGAAACTAGATTTTTAACATTTGCTAAATGTTGCTGTCCCTGGCGTCATATGAGTACTTGTCTTTGAAATTGTTGCTATTTAGCCATGTTCAATGTGTGTTTAATGTGTGTTTTAAAATCAACTAAACTTTACAGCAGCTAACAGAAACCCCAACGCCAATAAGTGTATTGGAGGTGTAACTGCAGAGTGACACAGACACACCATATATAAGTATAAATGCTCATAATAGCTTAGGCCACATGCGTAGGCTACTGCGTAGGCTCTGCATGGAGCTGATGCACAAGTATAAACCTTGCTTAGAGTGATAAAGTGCCGCTCAGATCGAGGGATGTTTGAGTGAAAACAAAAAAATAATTGTTGCCAAACCATGATCTTTTTTCTAATCCGAACCAAGACATTTTGTTGCCTTAACCTACCTATACAGTTTTGGTGCAACTGTGACGGTTTCACAATGTTAACAACATGACAGCAAATGGTCATATACAAGCCATTTTGTCCTCCTACGGATAGCGTCGCTAATTGAGGAAATGCTCCTGCTGGTTGTGTCCAGACAGCCCTGTCTCCTGGAATTTATGTTTATAAACAAAATATATTTGAAGGAAATGTAATGTTGACCACATTACATATTCTTTTAACATAATGAGGAAATGTTGCTAATTAACAAACCTGGCAAGTTAAGAAAATGTTGATACTGAATGTATCAGCGAAATGGTCACTGACAACATATTTCAGTTGTTTTCCACCAAAGTAAGCAATCTTGCAAAACAGTAGTGACTACTTTGTTACTTTTACTCCACTTTTTAAACTAACATTTATAGTGATAAATATAAAAAAGAAATAACGACCTTTCCTGACCTTAACCAAAGTGCTTTTGTTGTCTAAACCTAAGACAGGTGTCTATACATGAGCCCAAGGCTCTGGTGTCAAGTTCCTTCACTTTGTGTGCCCACTACCCTCCTGATGACCTCCTTCTGAAGCCTACGTGGTGCATGAATGTAGCGTTTCATTTCCGGAAAGAGATGTTGTCTCTGGACATAATCCAGACCATGATTACATTGCCATAACAATGTAATTAAGAACGCAGTTCAGAAATATACAAACATATCAGCTAAGAGACTGGGTTAATTAAGAGGGCAGGTATATACAACCTATGTGATCATATGGGTTGGCGGTCTTGTTTGAATTCACACTGCTGTGCAGGTGTAACACATTTGCACTGGGTGTACACAGTCGGATGAACAGTCTATGCAATAGGTCAATAGTACCTTGAACGTCTGAAATACCTGTGTGAAGGCCTTTGTATATTAATCTATGTTTGTAATGAGGTTAGCAGTGGCACTTTGAGGTGTTGTTAGGATTGCATTACATTGTAAAGGTGTACACATCACTGCGTAAGTATATGGTCCTTGAAAGCCTTTGAAAATAGTGTCAGTGTTCTCAAAGCAAAGAAGGAGGCTCTGAGAAATAATGAAACTGAGAGTTACTGAATGTCAAAAGAACATAAATATATATTTTTATTGTAAGTAAATGTGAGATTTTCCATTTAGAAAAGTAAATACACAAATAACGGCAAATACAATTGAAGCCAGAAGGACATGCGCACACATTTTTTATAGACTTTGAACGAAAATGAAGCGACATGTTTGGCAAACCTTGGCCACTGTGATACCACTATTGCTCTGGCAATAACAGTTAGGTTGGTGCGTGAGCAGCATAGCAGGAACTTGTAGGCATCACAAGGAGGGTGAAGTGTGCCCCTGGGCTGGCCAGCCTTATTTTCAATGCTGTGACAGGGTCAGGTCTCTGCTGAGGGTTATTGTCTTAATTATGCATGGCCCATCTGGTCGACAAGGCTCTGGTGCAGGTGGGCAGCTGCACCAGACAGTAGCTGATAGAAGAATGACATGATGAATAATGTCGATTCCTAGTGCCTTTTCTGAGCAACTTAAATAGACTGATGCCGATAGATGATGTAGCGACTGCTTTGTCACTCAGGTTAAAAAGACTGAAAGTATAAAGCAACCTCTAAAGAACGCACATAACGAATGTGTCCATATAGCCAGACTGAACATTGATATAGTGCAGTTTTGGAGAAAAAAAATACAGATAATGTTCAGTTATGGTTTTGGTATTTCATCAAGGTCGGTATGACATCATACAGTAGCTGCAGAATATACCCCAGCCCTGAATTGAAGGCTCCTCAGCTACATATAATTTCCAACGAGGCACCACCCACAGTGTTGGGGGCTCTGCAGTTTGTCAACAAGTTCATGACTTTGTAAACAAAGGGTGATTTTGAGTGGGCTCTAGATTTCTAGGTTTGAAATTACTGGGGTGGAGAGAGTAAATCATGCAAAAACATTTCTAAGCAGTTATACACTGAGGAAAATACACACAGAGACACACACGAGCACAAAGACGGCAGAGAGGAAGTGAGGCTGAGAATTTTTCTCTTGTCAGAGGATTTAGCTGCCATTGTCTGCTGCCAGGGACAGTACTCTGCATTTTAATCAAGGGTGCAGTTCTGAATCCAGTGGCCTTATGATGTGATAACAATTGTAGTTTTTTTTTTTTTTTTTTTTACTTCTACTGTGCAGAGCTTGGGGATGCGTCATCGTGTACTATCACATCGTACAGATCTGCCATACTTACTGGGATCTAGTAATCTGTACATTGCGTCTGTGCCCATAAAGAGTATGTCATGATATGAATCACATGATACTTGTATGGGCGCATTTATACTGAGACTTATTTTGGGTGCAGCTTCAGCCAGTGCAGAGCTAAAGAAGGTGGCTGGTTTAATGTGATGGTCACAGTAAATTGGAGACAGTGTGGGACACTAACAGGTGGCACTTTCTCTCACGACCCCCAGGAGGCAGAGCAGGGTATGAACACTTTTTTATACGCAGTGCACAGTTTTCAAATCATTACCACTGAATTAATCTTGTGGATTTAAATTCATAGTGAAGATTCTTGTTAACATTTATGATGAGAACTTTCTGTTTCATATATGTGCAATTATTTCCTATCATTTACCTGGTAATTTTTTGACTTATCTGTTTAATTTAGCTATCTAACAAAGTGCTCTGTAAATTAAGATCATTGCTATTATTGACATTATTATTAATGTTGACTGTGCAGCATGTAAGGATATAATTGGGGGATTGCCAAGGGGATGAAGAAATAAATAATGCCAACAACTATTTAAGTTGATTAGCTGTAATAAAATACAACACAAATATCAACAGAAACAGTCAGCCTCTCGAAACTTGGCTTACCTGCCAGGACAAAGCAGATAAGCACTTCCATTACTTGTAAGACGACTGCCTCTCTTATTTAACCTTATTTTATTTATTATTTAGTTACCCTTTACCCCATAAGGTGTACATTATTCATTTTCCTTGACTAAACAAGGTCAGGGTGGGGTCAATTTATAAGCCTGCCTCGGGTTTCCGACCTCACCTGCACATTCTCTAACCCGCTCTCTATATAGAGTGATTTGTACTGAATCTATAATTTGCTCCTTTTTTATGTGCAAATAAGTAAAGAAACAAACAATGTATTTTCTACTATGTCCAGTAGCTTTCTAGATGGCTTTAAGCATCACAATGTCATCACTGCTCTGGACATGGACGCCGTGATGAGTACAATCTATGCTGCAAGGTTGGACACCCCGGTGAAGTTCGAGAAGTCTCATGGCATCAATAACATCGTGGATACTGAGATCGTCCCAAAGTCTGATCATAAGGAGGAGAAGACTCACATCCTTATTGTGGAGAGCTTTCTGCTTTACACCTACGGACCTTTGATTGAACATGCTCAACCATCGTTACTTTATCTCCATCCCATACCAAGAATGCAAAAAGAGGAGGTGCTCTAAGAACAACACAGTGCCAGACGCCCCCAGCCTCCTTGACGGCCATGTCTGGCCCATGTATTTGAAACAAAAGAAGAGCAGTGTCTAGTGTCTACTTTCAGACACTTCGGACAATGCATCATCATCATACAATGGTTTGTATGATAGATTGTCTGAACAAATCGTCTCTGAACCGTCTTCAAATAATCCAGAGCACTGATGCTAGGCTGTTAACCAGGTCCAACAGGTCAACCCACATCATTCCCATTTTCGTTTCTTTACACTGGATTCCCATCAGGTTCAGGATTCACTTCAAGATACGTACTTGTTCTAACGTGAAAAGAGCCCTGCACGGTCAGACACCTGAATACATCAGTGATCTCCTACATCTGTGTACAGGCTGTCCCCAGCTCCAGACTGAAAACAAAGGGTGATTTTGCCCTTGTAGTAGTGGCTCCAACACTATGGAGCTCTCTTCCACTAGGTTTACGGTCCCCTTAGAAACCTTAAAAAAACAACTGAAGACCAGTCTTTTCAAGATGGCCTTTGTCCCATCCTTAATTACAAATAAAATACAAAAAATAAATCAAATACATTTTCTTCTTCCTCTCCTTCTTCTTCTTATTGTTAATAAAGAACGCTTCCAAACAGTCTCCTGGGAAAAGTCCTGTGTTTTTTGACCCATCCACCACCCCAACTCATCTCCTTTCGAGACAATTTCCTTCTTTACTCCCATCAGCACACTGCTCATGTGATCGCAGTCTTCCAACATACATGGGTCATACACAAATCACTGGCTAATGATGACATAAGGTATGTACGAATTTTGGTGCATTCATTTTCGTATGCTTCAGTTGACATCCGTCTTCAAACTACTGCATGTTAACTTTATCATCTTCCCTTGTTCCTTGCAATTTTAAAAGTAATGTTGCTCCATCCTTTTGTCAGCCTGTCCCAGGTTGTATACTATGCATATTTGCAGACAGAAATTTATTGCGAACTGTATCCAAAAACAGCCCTGGTGTCATTTGCTCCATATGTAAACAAACACCAGCTGCCAACTGCTATGACACACTAGGCACTGAAATATCCTCAGGGCATCACACCGGGATGTAAATTCCAAAGCTCAATTCCAACTTGGCAGCAAAACAATCTGCGTAGTATATGTGCACTACATATTTCTTTGTTTTTCATTAATACTGTGACCTGTAAATGAAAAGCTTAAAGAACAAAACATACCCGGAAACTTCTTCTGCACAGTGGCTCAGTGGAGCCAGGATGTCCTCCATTTATTCACATAAGGCTTCGTAAAGGTAGCCTAGTTTCATCACACACCAATGGACACATGCACATTAGGTAACAGGAATTATCCTTTTCATTGCCCTTGACCAAGACACTGGCCTCAGGACTGGAGCTGAGCACCCCATGGGGATTAATAAAGTACAACTTTAACAACCCCCTCAAGTCATTATAAAGAGGTGTTGAGGGGATTCCCTCTGTGAACACAAAGGACATCCCTCTTTTGTGCTGAGTTCTAGGTGTGCCAAACATTTGCGCGCCGTGCTGAGATAAAGAGAAAAGATAGTTGTGTTCTACATTTGTAACGGACTTAAAATAACATTTGCGATAAATTATTCACAGGCTCTAAAAGGTTGATATCTACTGTGTTACGGCACAGTTTTTGTGGCGTCCTGTTACTGTGTGCAGACATGACAAATTGATCTGAGAGACAATTACATTAGATGCTACCTGGACTGAATGCAGCCCACAGGCAACAGTTAGCAGCAGCGTAGCACAGCCTTACATTTTCCTTTAGTTTCCACTTACTTGAGCATTTATTTCCCTTTCGCTGGAAGGTTTATGAATGATTTTGCTTTCATATGTGGTGTAAATGTTTAGTCTATTTTTGCAGTGGAGTAAAGAATGAGGTCGGTACATTGTCTGTGTTGGCAGGAAATACCAAGTACCATAACATACTGATGTAACATGGAAGCATACGCATGTGCACCCAGCCCCACAAACACAAATACTCTCACATTCTTGAGTGCCTGAACACAGTGATTAACCACTAATGTCAGTGTTATTTTATCAAGTGCTATAGACATTAAACTAACAACTGAATCCCACTTAAATAGAGTCTTTCTCCAATGTGACCCTGGTTGCTTTCTATGCAGTGTGTGGTAAAGCAAAGCCTTAAAGCACTAAAGGAAACAGCTGCATTATTTCATATTTATCATTATAATGAAACATTCCCCTCAAGAGACTTACACAAGCAATTAAATTATCCGACAAAATATTGTCTGTGTAGCCAGAGCCTGATATGCCTCAGCGTGTGCCTCTGTGCCACCGAACTGTCACCCAGAAGCCATTAAAAACACATGAAAGAGCCATACTGTTACACCGGGTGACACATTCCTTCAACACAACAAGCCTATTTTACTCTGAAACAACTCAGACTGCATTTTCGATCTCTGAGTGCAGCTCCTCGTCGGGCAGACACCGCGCTCAGGGCACATGGTTCTGTGTTTACACTGCTTTGCTAGTTTGACGAGCTGGGAGGAATAACACCTTACTGGTACAAAAGAGTACCCCGCACCTCGAGCCTTTGGAAGAAAAACGTCTGAGGATGTTTATCAGATGTGTTTGTGCGTATGAAGAGAGGATGAGGCATTCTGTGGTTTCTCATAATATTTGTAGAGGGATCTCATTTATAAACATTGCACACACATTCTCCATGCAAGAGCTGGGATTCATAAAAGTCAAGGCGACGTGAGAATTTGCTGGTGACCCTCCCACACGTTTTTTTTTGACATGCTGAGACCCTAATGGTAAAGCAATGAATTATAATGAGAGGTAATAACAGTATTTTAGATCAAATCTTCACACCCTACATCTCTTTTTCACAGACTTCTAATCATAAAGGTCAAGAAAAATATACCAGTCTGAACTGGTTTTATTTGCTTTATGCTAAACGCAGCCTTTTCCTACTTAACTTCAGTCACAAACTCATATGTTTGTCATAATGAACCGCTACAAATTCTAGACAACTAAAATAAATGTCAAAAAGACCTTACAATAGAGCTTTTTACTGCAGACAATCTGACATGGAAGTAAAAGCACAGGTGTTACTAACATAAATGTTGGTAAGGCGTGACTGTGTGACAGCGAGCCAGCATGCACGATAACAGGACCCCTAAAACTGAGGCAGCTAAATGGAATTCTGCCATCATTAAATTAATTATTTACACCTGTGCTTTTCCTTCTGTGACATGTCAAAAATGTCTGCAGTGAAGAAGGCCTATAATGGGGCATGATGATATCATACATGGTGGCTGCTTTCCTGGTGTGAGTGGCATCGTACATCATCTGACATGTCATTGTGCAAAATGAGAACACCACTATTAAGACTGGCACGGTCTATGACAGTGCATTACATCTGGGTGAAAAAAACTCATGATATGCCAATATTAGATCTCTTTCTGATTAATCTGATAACATTAATTATAATTTCTTACAATCCAACATATTTAATTGTTTAAGTATATAAGTATAACCCTCTAACACCCAAACATTTATATTATTGATGTAGATTTAAACTGTTAAAATGTTTTAAGAAAGCCACCAGAAAATAATTATGTTTTTTTTTTTTTTTTTGGTTTATTTTTTGGAGGATTTGGTGAAAATGTTGCAAAAGTATTTAGCACTTATGAATATCACCCTTTTAAATTTAACAAAATCCATGGATTATGGAGCTTGATGATTTTTAAAATTAAAATATGAATCTTAGAAATACATTTCATTGACATTATTTGCACCCTCAAATGCATTGTTTTTTTTATTTTTACTTTTTTTTTTTTTTTACTTTTACTTTAATGTAGATGCGCAGCAGGCACGTTCAAACAGCACTGCTAGAGCGACACTGTGCCTGTTTTTCAGGGTGCGATGGCTGCGCCCTGAGATAACCCTCGTTCAACTTTTGCAACGCAGCAGCGCACACAGCATGTCATGTGATGAGCAACAACCAATCACAGCCGACAGGTATCTTTCCCTTCTTCTTTAAATATCAGTCTGTGATAAACATGGAAAAGTTGATCATGTTAGTGCAGGGCTACCCAGACCTTTACATCTGCCCCATGCATGATAGGCCTACACACTTGTAGGCCTTGTTGCCTTGTTGCTTAGCAACCTCAGACGCAACCTGCCACCACGCTCTTGGAAGCTGGCACAAAATAAGCCACCAGAGTAGCGCCAAACACCTGACCTTGCATTTTCCAGGCAGTTAAAGACATGGCATATGTACAGCCCCAGTTGCAACACAATAAAAAAGCACATTAATTTGACTATTAAAAAATTCAATTGTAATCCATGCAATAGTGCATTTCCACACTATTAAAAGACTGTAAGGAAATTACTTGTTAGTGGAACTTTTTTGACCTTGCATAATTGGAATTTTATCATATCAGTCCTCTATAACTTGAGTGTAAGTGATATCATGACTCAATGACGGGACATTCTGTGTGCCTCTTTGCAACATTCAAACAAATCTTTCCAAAGCATGCATATTACACTTCTTTAAGATAATTATTTAAGTTTATTTTTTGAAACATCTTTAGAATAAAGGAGAACAAATACTACAGGTCAAATACTTTCTTGGAAAATTGTTTAAATTGGTCAAACAGAGCGAGCTGTGTTGTTTGACCTTGGAATGTGGGGTGTCTTATGTCTCACAGTATCACTATTTTTGTGCCAAAAATTTTGGAATGATCCAGTTTAGAGTCTGGGGTGCTGGGATATGTCATGTCAGTCAACCTTCAGTGAGGAATGGGTACTTGGAGATAGTTTAAATAGGCGTTGCAATTTCATAACTGTAGGCCTCCATGGGTTAATCAAAAATGCTGCTGGTGATTGAAATCTGGAGCTGGTAGGTTGCATAGTGTTTTGACAACAAACAGGTCCGACAATTTAAATCAATGTGGCAGTGACATACTAATGATGATTATGTCTTCAGTGCTTTATGACATCTCCTAAATTATCAAACCAATGGGTAAATAAAAGCAAGTGAAATTAGGTGGAGCCATCATGGGCCAAATTTAAAATATTATGATGCAACTTGTGTTTTATAGCACAACAGTTGTGGGATAATTATGAGGTCATAATTGAGACAACTGTTAACAGATGCTCAGAAATACATATGAGACATATGTAACAACATGGCTTACTTACTAGTTATCATCTTCTAAAAGCAATGAGCAGTCATACTGTACGTCTTATATCTGCCTTATATCTGTCTGAAATACATGTATATGTTGTGTGTTTGTTTTTAGGTCAGTCTAACATGTGAAATGATGAACGTGTCATTAGGTTCACTCCAAAGTTAGATGACATATTAGGAAGAGCTGGGTCGCCCCCCGCAGCGTATGTAATGAATCTCACTGTCATCCTGTTTTTCGGACATTGTGCTACTAATTATGACTATCAAGGTGAGACATCATAAAAAGAGAAAAAGAGCTCCAGTGTACACCACCGCCTGTTGAATATTAATTACCCATCACGTCGTACACTGAATTTGTGAAGAAAAGTTTGTGTTTCTCAAATGCCTCCACAGTCAACAAAGAATCCAATAAGGGTTAGTTTGGATTAGCCAAAGTCACACAATGACACGAAAGAACTGTTGAGGCACAACACCACACAAATTGTGTGAGAGTTTGTAAACCGATGTTTATATACAGTTTTCCTGTTGTTAATCAATTGATGAAAAATCTTTCTCTGTTTTTGGACAACACATTCTCACTCCAACCTCGTCACATATCGACATTTGATCATGGACCTTCTACATCCAGAAACAATGTGCAAGGTACCCTGGGTGCGTTGGTTTTTGATGTTCTAGGACGTCATGTCATGTTCTGCCTGTTACATGCATTGTCGTCTTTCAAAATACACTTGCATTTTCACAGGAAATTTACCGTTTACATATAGTCCCTTTCAAAATTATGGCACTATGTTGGTGCAACACTGCGAATTTGACTTTTTTTCCTTCAACAACAAACACATGTGGTTGAGTTTAGGCAACAAAAACACGTGGTTAGGTTTAGGAAAAAAACAGGGTTTGGCTTTATAATCTTACGGGACACAAACACAGCTGTCCCAGATGAAAGTCGTGTTTGTTGGACCCATTCACCACCACTCCCGCCTGCCCTACTCACACTTTCGCTGCCTTAACTTAAGTTCTTGTCCCTCCACGTTTCCTCCTGATGCTGCAGAGCACCCTTAAACTATCATGCCGACATGAAAGGATGGCTTTTATCGACGACTTCAGAGTGAGATCGAGCTCGGTCAGTGGCCCTTGGTGTCAGATATCTGTGCACAGACACACGCTTTGGCAGGATTATGAAACGAAATGGAAGGTAGCATTTTTCGACACACAAAAGCACATGGTTAGGTTTTAGAAGAAAGAACAGGGTTTGGCTTTATAATCTTACCATACCACTCTCCTGCGTGAAAGTTGGTGTTTGTTGGACCCATCCACCACCCGTCCTGCCCACCCTTGCCATAACTTTCATTCTTGTCCTGCCATGTTTCCCCCTGACGCTGCCAGCCACCATTTAACTATAACGGCGAAAGGGCGTGTATCATGCCAACGTTAAAGGAGAGCTTTTTTTGTTTGTGTCTGATGCCGGAAGTCACTGCCCAAGTGCCAGATTTCAATGACTTTGGAGTGGGACCAAATTGTTTTGGATCCGTCTTTCAATAGAGGCATGCAAGAAAAAGTTCTCTTCAAGAATTCAATGTAACATGGGGTAACTAACTGATATAGAAATGGTCATTTGGGGCAATGAAGGTTTTTTTTGTTTTGTTTTGTTTTTCAAAATCCCTTTTGAACAGTTGCTGGAATAAGCCTGGGCATTTTCTGCATAGTAATCCATGTATATGTCTTACCTCACAGGGAGAGTAATAGCAAGCACATTTACATAAAAATCACTAGTTGATCAAAATCAGGAGGCCATTTTATATACTATTTATGGCTGATTGAAAGAGTGTTGCAGACTTGTGTGCAGAATTACTGGCTGAATCCAGACATTAAAGAGGAGAAAGCAATGAAGCCTGAAGGAAAGCAAAAACAGTTTCTCGGACATAATCACTAACAGAGTTTTTGTTGTGTGTGTAACACAGTTCAACTCATTTCAATTCAAGGCTCAGGATGTGTGACATAATACGTCACATGTGAAACACAAGGCCCTTCTTATAATACAAGGTTCACCTGTCCTTTGTACTACTGCTCTCTGATAGAGTTTTATTCAGAGTTCTAAGCTCGGGTTCTTACCTTACCTTGCAGTAAGGACACTAAGGATAAAGGCACAAGTAATTTTCAGTCCAAATTTACAAGTGTTTCAGCTTTTTGCATCAGAGACTCCTCCGCTCGCTGCATTCTGCCCTGCTTCATCCCAACATGAGAGAGGCTAGTGGACACATGAAGAATGTAGAGGCTTGTTTGGCTCTGGATGAGGCAATAGGCCAGGGTAGTCAGGGCTATCAAAAGTGGGGGCATGCTGCTCCAGAGAGCTGGGTTTTGAAAATGGGCTTGGTGGCTCTCAGTGGGATTTCTGCGTCATCTGACAGCAGAACAAAGTTCCTTTGGCAGACAGAGCCGAGTCACAGGCGCTGCTTGATGCAGCCTCTGAAGCCAAAACATTAGAGCCAGAACACAAATGCATAAAGAAACACACTAAGAAAAAATGTTAAAACACGTAATTCAATTAAATACTGTTTATGGAAAACCCCCACACAACAGCCCGCCAGATCTGGGCTGGAAAACTGGCTGTGGCAGGTAGCTACCAGCCGTGGTGGCGGGTGAAGAATTCTGATCTTGTTTCTGTATAAAAGCATGTCTAACACTGAGTGTGACTGCTGTCTGTAGTGACATGGCAAAAATCACTGCCTCCCTCTCTCTCAACAGGGAACACCTCGCTTTGGACATAGCTGGAAGCGATTTGGACTCATATTAATTCTCTCTTTTACACACACAAAATTGCTCTTCTACTGGTGAGTCTCTTCACAATCCGACACATAATTACTGGTTCTACTATATTTCTTTTTGTGAGCTTATCAAATAAAGTGTCTATGTCAATTATTATTATTCAAACTATTCCTAATAAGTGTTGAATACAAATCATTGATATAGGGCAAAACTAATTTCCAAAGACAGCTGTATTTAAGAGTCAGACGAAGTGGAAATTCTATGGTTTTTGTGACGTCAAGATCTCATCTCTCTTTTGTGTTGTTGATATGGTGGACATGCATTGCCTTCTGTAGGTTGCTAGTTAAGTGGGGATGCTGCTGTGAGGAAATTTTCCCACCGGTTAATAAACTTGTGACAACACTGCAGCGTTACCGATTACACCGGACATGTTGTTGGAGATTCTCATTCATCCAGGTCATGGTAATCATAAGTGCTATATCGTAAGCAACTGGACTTGCTTGAGTTTCTTTAGGACGTTCTGGCTCTCATCCAAGAGGCTTCTTCAGTTCAGACTGGTGCAGAGCCACAGGCTTTAAACTCTGCATGGATGTGAACCCTTTCAGAGTCGTTGAGGTCACGTGAGTTGTTGACCCACCCGCCCATCTTGTGTGTCGTTAGGGTTAGATGGGTCCAAGTGAGAATGGGTGCTAAGTTGTCTGGGGAGGGATCCCAAGACTGCATTGTAAGTGGGTGATAAGTGGTGTCGTAGGCCACCTCCTCTGTTTAAACTAAACGTTTTACAAGAAAACATATTTGTGAGGTACATCTATCTCAAACAACTATCCCTCTCTGTTAATACGATGAGTCCATGAATACATATGACCTCAGCCATTACGGATGGAATTCTTATGGCAGTAACTATGCAGGTCAAGAAACACAACATGCCATTTGGGCACAAACCGATCATGCTGTTCCTCCACAAATGTCAAGCAATAACCCTCTACCATCTGCATATGTTGCTACCCATCCCTATTGATAGCAGTTCTTTGATTTCACCTCAATTGCCCAACTTTCATCCATCTTTCCCTGACTCCAAAATGCAAGCTGTTCCAGGTTCCATCAGGACTGTATTAAGTTACTGCTAATGCAAACTGAACATTTTCTACTGCTGCAGCCTCACATTAAAGGCATCTACAGGTGAAAACATCATTAATTTTGAGATTCTGGGGGGTATTTTGCTCGTATAACACGTCTTCTTCCAGACTACTGGAAAGCAAATGTCCAAAATACACATATCAGTTTTTGAATTATTCCAGATTTCTGTTCTGAAAATGTATGCAAAAAGCACATATGTAATTAGATAATGCCTCATGTGCTTATTCAACCATTAAACCTGTGATACAAAAAATTACTGTGTTGACGTAAGTAATCAGCTAGTGAAGTTCCATGTTGATATCTACTGGTTACATTTTTTTTCTCTATTCACATGTAGTTTGGGTGCAATTATTCAACTGTGCAATATTTCTCATCTCTTGAAGGTACATATCTATTTAACATACAATGCACATAACTGTACATATTTCTTATGCTACTCTAATTCTATACTGTTGTTTTATTCTACTGACGTATATATCTTAGTTAAGTTTCCCCACTTACGGCCTCTGCACAGTGACAATATACATTTAGTTTTAATATTTAAATTTTTATATCTTAAGTACCAGTGTTAAACACGGTCGCTTAATGCACTTTTTATTTTATTTTAATGCACATTTCATTTCTACTTTATTTTATTTATTGCTTTATATTTACATACTTTTATTTCATACTCTTATTCTAACTTATTATTATTTTCTTTTCCTTACATGGGAGTAACTGTAACGAATCATCACATCCCCATGAAGATCAATTAAGTATTTCTGTTTCTGATAGTGTCTCTCCTGAACTGGGGAAACACAAGTTGACTTTAATTATGAAGTAGTCAGGAAATAGCATGTGTTCATCAACAATCCATTTAGAATACAAGACCCTGGTCATTTTTAGCATTTGCTGACAGCGGATTAGTTTGAAATATTGCAGGGAGCAATGAAACAAGAGGGAGAATTAACTAAATATTGTCAAGTATGCGCTTTTGCTTTGATACCAAATTCTCCACCATTGTCTTGTCAGTCAATTCTCGTCATGTGATGAGTGAAATCTGAGCAGACACGTTAAGTTTATAATTGAACTAATTGATCAAAAGAGGCAAAACGATGATGGGGGCGATGGGCATGTACTGCAGTTGGTGTATGTCCAAATACTGTAAAACTGGTTACAGAGACTGGTGCAGCAAGCTGAGAGCAAAGGAGTTCAAATATCTTGGGGTCTTGAGATCAAAATTAACTCTTGCAGCATCAGCATTAATGATGTAATCAATGTTGTATGGGACTGCCGTGGTGGAGGCAAAGCTCTCATCTATCTACTGATTTCTCCTTTCAACCTTTTTTTCTATATGTTAACCACATGTGAGTGGCAGTTACATTTTATGTATTATGATCAGTTATAAATCCATGCATAGGCTTCTCAAATTCACTCTTTTCAACAGTGTCACAAGTACTGACACATCCTCTCTAAGCAAAGGTACACCACATATAGGTATGTCTTTTGGGTATTGCATTTATACATCTTTGTCTACTCGACAATGTGCACATATACAGACATATACTCAGTAATTACAGTACGTTATAAGGAACACATAACACTCAATGCAACAAGCCAGGTCCTTCAAATAGATAATGTCACTGCAGCTCAGAGGAGACAGGGTCAAGAGGCACAGTTACTCTTTAACCTACCATTACAATTGGACTGAATGTCTGCCAGACATGGAGGCTTCAGCATCTCGGATGCAGCCACCCACCTGGAATGTTTGAACACAACGGTGTGTGGAATTTACAGAGAACGCCGCAACAAACAAAAAAGAGTTCGGAGCAGTTCTGTGGGCACAACAGCATGTCGGTGAAAGAGAAGGACAACATGTACAAGGCAACAGGGAGGCCATGAGTGCACCGAGCAGCTTAGTGCAACTGTGGAATGGAAGGGAGCGTTCCTGAAAGTGCACGCAGTTCATCAAACCTTGAAGTAAGACGGTTATAGAACATGAGCGAAAGGCTTCATGGACGCATGATCACAATAAAAAAGACCCTGGTCTACAGAATCTTGATTAAAATAAAATATGACTTTTAAAGGAGAATTATGGGTTTTTAGAAAAAAGAATACTGGACAAATAAACTATTATTTACCCCAGTTCTATTTCCCCCTTTACTTTTACCTCTGGTAAAAACTACATACTCTGACACAACTTATGCAACATATATCCTAAAATGTAGTGTTGTTCCTACACCAGCATCGGATATTCCTCAAATGCTGCCGAAAATGGTTCTCAAATGGTGTGCCATGACGCCAGTCTAGGTGTGCTGTGGGATTTTGTGATAACCGCATTATTATTCAACTGGGCAGACCGAGGTTTGGCAGACCGAGGTGCGCTGAGATGGGTGTGGCGGCGCAGCAGTGGGAGGTGTCGACAGATCCAGCTTGGCGCAGTGACAGTTTCGTGCCAAAAGGCTTCGCCAAAGGTGCGCTAAAAGCTCGCCAGCTGAAACCAGGTCTACTGTCAGCACAGGGGGAGCGCAGCCGGTGTAAGCCGAAGTTGGGCTGACCGGCGGACAGTGCGCACACGTCACCAAAATCTCACAGGCAGGTTTCCAGAATGTCAGGCACATTAGCAATGCAATAAATACCCAAAATAACACTATTCAATGCAACTATCTGCAATCAGCACATAAATGTATCTCTGTATCGACTGTCCCGTCACATCTGATGTCAGATCAAAGGGGATTGGCACCGTTTGGCACGTTTGGCACGCGTAATGGAAACCCAACCTGATTTGATTAACACAGTTGCAAACTAATGAGTTCACATCCCTCTCAGCCAACCACAAACAGCCACAGCATCAGATAGGGAGTATATATTCAGCATCTGTCATCTTAAAAAAGTCAAAAGAGCTTGGACCTCCCGGACCAAAACATCAGTTTCCTCCTGGGAGAAGTTTGGCCGTCTGACGCTGCTGCTCTCTTCCGCCATGGCGAATTGAGTAAACTCTCATTACGCCTTCACGTGGCGCATTTAAGGGTGAGGAGAGGGGCTCATTTGATTGGTGTGATGTGAATCGGCTGTGTAAAACCCACTCCACGCCTTCTCTCCTCCCTCTTTCTGACTTGCACAGGTAGGAGGGACGGAGGTGGGAAAGAGGAGTAGCTGCGCCAGGCGCACGGTGTGCCAAACTTGCAAAATCCGCCTGGCCACACCCAGTTGGCGAAGTGCAGGTGCGCTGTGCACCCACCTCGCCCGGTCTGCGAAACTAGAGCCCAATGTGTGAATGTAATGATTTAAAAATTGTAAATGTATATTTCATAAGAACTGAGTTTAAAGACAACACTTACTGTCAGTGTTGTAAACCTATTTTGATTGTCTTATGTTGTGATAAGAGTGATAACACACATTATAGAAGCTATTGTTAGCAGATATAGATACAGGTGTGAGATTTTGGCTTGCCCTCTAGTGTGCCTTGGGCACAAAAAGCACTGACTCAGTACCACGTTATTTATTCATAAAGGTTATAGTTTCACATTCAGATAAAATGGCAGTTTTCTTGGAGCTTTTAAACAGTAGTCAAAACAGTAAGCTGCACTATGCAGCTACTGGCAACTCTACTGTTTTAGAGCAGCAAAGAAGAACTGCTTTCCAGTAAATGGTGTAACATTAGCCGTTGGTAAAATATGAGCAATTTTGTGATATTTTACAAAGTCCCACCAGTTCAGTGTTTAACTAACTAGCCAAGCCATATGATAATGATTGCAATTAATTCAGATCAAAACATGGTTAGAAGTATAAAGCTGTTGATTTTTATTTTTTTTAACTCAACGGTATTGGATTGGTACTTAGTGTCGGCTGATATGCAAGTTCAGGTATCAGCCGATGTCAGGAAGGAAAAAATGGACTTGTAACATCTGTATTATTTGTATCTGTTTGTTTTTGATTATGTCAGTCACTTAGAAAACAGAAAGCAGAGGACAACTCAATGCTATGCAGTAGCAACTTGGACACAGCAATTGTTGGATTCTTTGCCAATGCCAGTCACCATTGCTTTATTGGAACTTTTGAAGCGGCGATGTCTTTCATCCAGCCCAAACTAAAAGTTTCACTGCTCAAACTTAAAATGAAAACATAGCACTGATGAAGGTGAAGAGGCACATAAACAGCTCTAGATGTCTTAGATTTAAAGGATGGCATTTAACAAAAAATCAGCAGGGGTTTAGAGACACAGCACAAACATTTAGTTAAAGTTTTAAACATGTTGTGGGGGCTTGTAAAAAAAGAAATAAATAAATAAAGAAAGTTGAAAAATGGTTTATCATGACTGTCCAATTTGCACTGAGCAGAACGATATTTCTGTGGTGGGAGAAAAACATAAAACTAGAGGTGATTTAAGATCATGCTGCTTCCAAAAGCCACCCCCAGATTTATTGGTACACAGTTGATTTCCTACCACAGATGAAACACGCTCTTTTTTACTTTACCCACTTTGGACGTTTTTAGACAGATTCTTGTTGTTTTTCTTTCTAGATATCTACAGTATATATGCAGATGTTCACATCACCAGTCTTGCCTTCCATCTTGTTCTATACACCCTCAATCCATACATCATCCTAAACTTTCACTAACCTCTCAGACCTTAAACATGGGGTGGCGCTATATTGATTTTTCTGTTTGTCCATTCAACTGTGCCTACTGAAGCAAACTTTGTACCACATAAAACATGCTTCAAGGAGTTGTAACCCATAGTGACAGCCATGTTCCCCCTGTCACATGCTCCAGTGAATGTCATGATTGTATGTTTGGTTAACCTCAGTTGCAGTCAGTATGAACTCCGTGAAATCAACGGACGATGGAGATCTTTCTTGCATACTGTGCAGGAAACCCTATACTAACACAGACCTTCACTGGGTTACTGTCTTCACACTTCTGATTTAGTTGATATATATCTGAGATAAGACTGTGATGGTGATAATTAGAAATGCCCGCGGCTATCGCAATTTATCTTTGAGTACATTTCCTCTGTTCCTCAGTTCATCCTCAGTTGCTGATTATATAATGGGATTATGTCATCTAAAGTACCGACAAGGATAAAAAATAAGCACTAAAACTGAAATGAATAAGCTCAGTGTTAACGCTCTGTCTGCTCGTGACCCTCTTAAACCCAGAGAAACCTCCATCTGCTGGAGGTCGCACTCAATTGCAGATGCAGAATCATCTCTTGCTGTTTCCTCACCGCACCGCTGACAACCGCTCTATGGCGTAAGTGTCTGCACCGACCCCCACCACCATCCTTTCCCAGCTGCCCATCAACATTATCTCTGCAGCGGGCCAATTAGTCATCATCTGCCTTGTTTTGTTGGGCTTGCACAGTCAGGCGTCCTCTGATTCGATAAATGATTTAAATAATGGGCCTGTAATCATAGATGCTGATAATTTTGAGTCTTATTTGATCCCTTGAATCCATTCAGTCTGCTGACAATACACCACAGCCTCTAACCATTTTATCATAAAAACTATCCAAGACTATCAAATAAAATGATCACATAATTATAAGGACATGAAATCATCCTTTATAGATTGGAAATCCATTTAAATTTTGCAGGCTTGATTACACACCACAACAGCAACAACATACTTGAAAGAAACTAGGACGTGCAAAACTGCATTGTTGCAAAATGAAATTTCACCCGTGGCAGTTGTCTGAAAGTCAGACACATGTAGGACAACGTGTTGAGGGTGTTCTCTTTCCTCAAACAGGTAAAGCAGTGCTCAGATGGAAAGCAGGGGATCATGTTCTTGTCATCACACTTCTTATCTATCGGAAGCATTCCGGTTTCCATTTGTAGCCCAAATAGTATTGACCAGTCAAGTTTTAGTGGCAGGTTAAATCAAAAGAGGTGGAAGGCATTGGCTACATCGCAACTCCGGAACCCATCGGCAGTCTTCTATCATATCATCCAATGTAGCTTTAAAACAGCTTTTTTTAACAATGCATCTGCTTTCATATCAGGGCCAGGTATCTGTACTCCATACCTTTAAGGTATCGACCAAAATAACCCAGTACCAAGTAATATTCTCCAGTCAAACAATACTGGCATTCTAACATTTTTGGACCCAGACCTAGCAAAATATGACTTCTTGTTTGGTTTTGCACACAGCCAATCACTGTAAGCATACTACGATTTCATGTGACTTGTGATTGGCCCACTACCACAGCAGCTACAACCAAAGATACTGGATTACTACAAGATGGCCCACCTACAATATACTCCCATTGTATGAAATGGTATACATTTCCGGTCTCCTAAGTAGGCGTTGTCCCCCGTACCCCAATCAAAGACGATGGAGAACCGCCAATCAAAGACGAGTATCCCCAACCTCGCTTCTCTCAACATGTGCGTACCCTTACTGGCCGTAAGCTAAATAAATAACTAAATAAACTGTCCGTGAAAAAAAAATTTTTTCCAGCGGATGTCATGTTAGAACATGATTGAGCTAACTGGAGTAGTTTCATGTCGTATCCGACAACGGGAGGCTTTTAACAGATGACGTCCTGATGTTAGCTTTGCTGCTGCTCTTAGCTGTCCCTGTCAGCTGCAGCCACTGATGCTTTCTAGACATCGTGATTTCAGGGGCGTCGTTTCAGCAAAAGCTAAGGTATGGCAATATGACATGACGTCACAGAGCTACTGATGATGGAGTTTCAAAAATATGAACTTATATAAATCTTCACTTTGGTCTTTGACCTGTCAGAAGTACATACTATGCTATTGAAAACTGTTTCAAAGGACATGAAGCTGTTTCTCACATTCATAATACCTCATGTCTGCATGTAATGCACGACTTGGTGAGAGCAGTGAAAACATGGGACCTATTTCGGCACATTCAGCACCACGGACAGCGAGCAGACATTTAATTGTCATTAGTCATGTGTTTAACTTCACAGAAAATAAAGAAAATAAATTAATTACAAGCTCATTTCTAGAAGATAACCAAGGGGTCCGGTGTATGAAACACAGTAAAACAAAGGCCAATTTGGTACAATACTGTATAGGCGAATTTATTGGAGTGTCTCCAGTGACCGAAAATACAAGCTTAACATGCCAACATGAAGAAAAAAAAACCCCACATACAATCAGACAGGCTTCAAGACATCATTTAGACAGGCTATCTACAGCAGCAGAGCAAAATGCTTTTACAACACACAGATAACTCACATAACTCATAACTCGCTGAGGAGCAAAGTGGTGAACAATTTGATTCAGTAACACTCATATTCACTGATGAGCATATTACTGACCTATTTAAGTGCAATACAATGAAAACAACCAGCCAGTGCGCCTCGAATAAGATGACTACACAACCTCTCTCTTTTTTTTCTTCCGATTCCAAGGTATGGCAGCTGTCATACCTCGCCATACCTAAATGACGCCTATGCGTGATTTCCCAAAACTGAATAAATACCACACATAGCAACACAATACTGCTTTGCTAGCTCAGTCATGTTGTAACTAAGATATCCGCTGGAAAAAATATTTTTTTAATCCAGTATCTTTGGTGAAACTGCACTGATTTCAGCACCAGAGAGGAGATATCTGTTGCCAGATCTCGTGAGAGTGTGTTGTTGAGACAGAGACAGGTCTTGAACCAAGTAAATTTTCTCCTGATTTGTCCGTCTGAAATTTGCCATTTTGGTGTCAGAATGTTCTGAAGATATGTGGCTTGTGATAAATGGGTCCAATATTTGCTTCCTGACTATGGGGCGAAAGAATCGGCCATAATCTGTAATCACGTTCATTTCTCCCACTGAAGTCAATGGACTCAGGACCTGCTGTTAGTCTCCTAAAGGGGCGTGGTGGTCGCAAACCCCACGTGACACTGATACAGGTAACTGACTCGCAGTGGACCGTCTTGGTTTATCCACTGTCTTTGCTACAACCCACACAGTCTGTGGTGTGGAGAACACAATGTATTGGACAGGGTTAGCAGTTCAGCATGCTGAGATGCCACCAAAATGTAAGTATGGCTATACTGCACACCTATGTTGTCTGTTGGCATTTTATGTACCTGAGTGCTTCTATTCACATGATGGGTATCGAATGAGGTAAGGGAAAAAAGGGTATCAAATGAAGTACTCTATTGATATCGGTATCACTTTAAGGGTGAAGGTATTGGTACTGGTATTGCAATTCTTTAAACCAGTGGTTCCCAACTGGTTCGGCCACAGGGTCCAGATTTCTCCTTAGTCATTAGTTCAAGGTCCACACAGTTATATATTTTGGGTGTCATACTTGCGTTGGGCCATGTCTCAAGCTAGTTTGCTGTCTCTGTTAAGTAGCTGTTTGTTTCTCACTCTACAGCAATAAACAGCACTTCAAAGTAAAAGCTCTGTACTGAAAATTCACTGTACTTAAAAATAAAGTGTGTTTTTACAAAGAAGATACGTTAGCAACATACCAGTTGGAAACCACTGCTTGGAATGATACAGAGCCCTAATTCGTAAGCAGAGATCTGTTTATCTAGATTAGGTGAAACTACTGGCACGTAAAGTGGAAGTCTTTGCCCGGATAACAGCTGGCCAAACCAAGCTCTCCTGTAATATTAGCTGTTGCCCTTAGAGGCTTATTGTTGTCAGAATAAAAGATGGGTTCTGAGATTGTTGCACCAACAACAAGCATTTTAATTTTTCCTCAGATATACTTGACTTGACTTAACTGAAACATTCTTATTTCCAAATTTCTCACTTGCTACTAATTACATTTTTCCATGGCTGGGAGGTGTGTTCATGGGTTGGACTCACAGGACTCTCACACCCTGCACTTCGCCATATGCAGCCACATCTTGGACGTGAGTTTTCAGCGTCACAATGTACAGATTGAAATCTTTACGCTTCCCCTGATTGTAATTAGACACAAAGAGTCAGAATGTAACATGAAATACTCTTAAATCAAAAACATAATTCAGAGTCATGTGATCAGTCGGAAGTTCAAAATAATTTTTAGGTGCGAACTGCTTTATTTAAAAAAACAAAAACAAAAAACAGCCCTTTCTTCCATTTCACTATCAAAGCCACAGCTACTTACTCAAAGTGAAAAAGATCCTGGATGATGTTGTTGACATCTTTTTTTTTATTATTATTATCATTACATATAAAAGATGATGCATTACATCTAAACATAAACCTTACACTTAAGGATGATGTATGCTAACAGACAAAAAATGAAGGTTACTCAAAGGTTATTCATTAAAAAAAAATCCATATCCTTATCAGCCATCAATCTGTGATACTGCTGTATCTGTTTATATGACTGTGTTCATGTGAGTGTGTCGGTGTGTGTTTCACCCACACATACACAGACACACACTTTTCGCTCACACTTGTGCTGACCTTAACTCCAGAGCAGAGAGCCAAAGCTCTTAAAGTCTTAAAACTGATGGTCTGGATACTCTCATCTCCTGTTCGCTGTGTCAAGTCATTATAGTGCACCAAGTCATTAGCTGATGGTATAGTCATCCATTACAGCTAAGAGGGAATATAGCAAAGGGGAAGCAGAGATGATTCCAACTTCAAGATGTCCAGATCATGTGAAGGACACTCTTTCTTTCTTTCCCTTTGGTGCTCAATATATCTCTGTCGCTGTCAAACCTTCACCGAGTATTTCAGTGATCATGGTGGAATCTGAAGATAGCATGGTTTGAAGTAAAATCTGTAATTAAAAATGTTCATGTCTATCCATTGAAGCTTGCATTAATGTTAGAGGTTTGACTTGTCCAAGAACTGCAGATGAGTTTTCTTACTAAAAATGATAACAGGGTATGAAACGGAGGCTAAAAAAATAAATCTGAGCCACATTTACGAGAAAAAAAATGGTTTCAACTGAGAGTAACATGAGTGCAAGAACTGTCAGCTCTCTGACTGTAACATAAATGTTAAGTAACTTTTTTGTAGAGTATTGTGAAGTCCCTGGTGGTGGATGCAGTATTCTAGATTAAGCTGTCAAGTGCCAGACAGGGTCAGAACAAAGTACAGGGCTGTTAGGTAATTGTGGTTCCTTGGTATAATTATTGTAATCAAACTGAGAGCCAAACTCCCACCTCATTTCCAAGCTAGCCCATGTTCACTCCAAGCAGCCAGGAAATCTGTTTTCCCCCAAAACATGACGGCAGATGCTCTATTTTTTTTGGTTATTTCTTTTTTTTAATAATAAATATTTTTCCCCAAAACAGATTTGATTTATGTATAAACTTGTGAAACTGATGCCAGATAAAGAAGTTAACAAAGAATAAAAGGGAAATGTTAAGAAAAGATAAAATGTACAGACGAAGAGAATATTTATAGATATTTGTTTGTTATACGAACAAAGTACCTTGAGATGCCATTATATCTATTTACATCCCATGGAAACATTTCTGATGTGCTGTAAATGAAAGCACTTGGCGATACATTGACATGTGTGAACCTGCTTGGCAATACTTGCTTATATAATCCACAAAGATATCTGTACATGTATTCAATGATTAGAATACATCAACAACAAATATCTACACCAAATCTCAGCCACTGATTCATTTATTTCAGCAAAGCTCAGCTGGATAAACAGATTAAAATATTGGTAGTGTAACAGTCCAAAAGGCCTGTGGTGGTGTTGCAGTACTGAGTCATACCACTGGGTGGGGACTTTGTTTTGATGAGATGCACCTAAAACCACCTACATTTCTATGTGGTACTCTGAATAAGGTTGAACCAAATACTCAGATGAAGCAAGTTTCCAGTAAGGATGATGTACTTTTAACAAGCACAAGTATCAGTTGAGTAAAATGTGTCAATATCTGTTCTCATGATGAAGGAAAAATCGTATTTGGGTAGCTTGATAGTTCTCTTACTCAAGAGTTATCAAGAATCAATTTTTACGCAGTTCCATAAATAATTTTCTGATAAATAATAAATCTAGCAACTTCTGATCATTCATTCATTTTCTGTAACCACTTATCCTATTGGGGTTGTGCGGGGCTGGAGCCTATCCCAGCTGACATTTGGCGACCCTGAACAGGTCACCAGACTATCACAGGGCTGACTCATAGAGACAGACAACCATTCACGCTCACATTCACACCTACAGGTAATTTAGAGTCACCAATTAACCTGCATGTCTTTGGATGGTGGGAGGAAGCCGGAGTACCCGGAGAAAACCCACACTGACACAAGGGAGAACATGCAAACTCTGCACAGAAGGGCTCCCTCTGCGAGGGTTTGAACCCACAACCCCAGGTTCAAACCAGGAAACCTCTTGCTTCTGATCAACCCACAACAATTTCAGACCTTAAAATAACAACATGCAGTTTATGTCCCATCTTAACCCCACCCACTACTTTTTTAAACCCCGTCTGTTCCAAGTATGGAAACACATAATTTAGTTCGTTGGACAGATACAAATAATAGCGTTCCTGCTCATCCCTAACTCTGAAGCTAACTCTTCCAAATTAGCAGTTGCTGTATTTGACTCTTAGCATTTTTTCACACTTGGTCCTTTTCAGCCCTCTAAACGGACTCAGAGTGGTGACTCAGCATTTTTGTGTGAACACTCAAAGAGAACTCAGACCCCTCTGAAGTGAACCGAACAAGGTGGTCTGCGTTCGGTTTGCTTCTAGTCCATGGTGCGGTTCACTTAAGCTATGCCTTGTGAACACAAAGCGCTCCAGGTTCGCTTTGCTCTTTGCCATTGTATTTAACCCTCTAGATCACATGCTGTTGCACTGGGATGCTTGAAAAAACAGATGAAACCACGTCGGCCTGTAACACTTGCAAGGACGCAGGATGAGGAGTAGTTTGATCCATTTAAGATACAGTACGTTTCCAGACGTGGTATGTAGAATACGTGAAACGTCAACCGTCTACAGCACAGAAACACTAAGGTTTTCCTCCGATTTTAAGTTCTTCTGAAATTGAGGGGCTTCATAACTGTACTGCAGTGTCACGTCAAAGTAAAAACAAAACTATCAATATATATTATGTTTAGGCTTTAGTGTGAACAGGAAGAGGATTGAGACCCCATCAGAATTGAAGTTGACCAGAAAGAGAACTGAGTCCTCTTTCAAACAAACTGACAATGTGAACACAAAAAGAACTGAGTCCCTTTTCTGTTGGTCCACTTTTTGGTGCAGTCAGAGGACTGTGTTCGGTTTGTTTAAAAACGACTACATGTGAAAACACCCTTACATTCACACATGGCTGAAGAGTGGAGCCTAACTAACATATGGTTACACAGTAAAATAAGGCAGAACTTGTGGAAAGCCCTGTCTCGGTTAGCCAGCAATTCTACAGCAAACACTTATGCCATACTAGCTCCAACACAAACAACAACATTACAGCAATTGCCTGCCAAAGCGGAACACATGAACAGACACAGTGACATGGTAAACATCTGTGGAAACATGGCACAAACCACCTGTGCTTCTGCCTTTACTCAGTTTAGCCCTGTAGTTTTACAAGACCCCAGTAACAAAGTAATGGCAATGATGCATCAGGATCTTTTATTTAACCTGTCGTGTAAAACATCTCTGAGTGTCTTGAAAAGACCTCTATAAATAACGCGAATTGTTGTTGTCATTATTATTATATTTACTAAATAAAACTAGATGAGGTTCCCTGGCAGAAGTAACCCCGATGCAGATGTTAGAAAATGTCAACTCTAATTTTTCAAGGAGGGAAAACAAACAACTCTTCTGCAAAAGAGCTGCTTTTAAATACAGAGGTTTTTTGAAAATATCTTCCATCGCTGTAAACACTTTCAACCAGCATGTATTTAATACTTGACACGAATAGATAATATATAAGTAGTTAGCATGATCTTCTCCACAGTTCTTCCAGCATGATCTCTCATATTTTAAAATAATCTCTGGGGTCAAGAAGTATCTCATGTTTATTTTCCAAGCAAATTCTCTCCAATGTTCGGAACTGGTAGTTTTGTGAATTTCAGTGAACATCTGTACCACATATATCCTTTAAGTCTTTTCTCTGCTTACTTTTCTAATAACTTATTTTTAGATATGTATAAATTTGATTAGGTGGTGTGTTGTAGTGTTTAGAAATATCGTCAAAAGAGTTTCATATTCCATATTCATTTGCCAGAATCGTACTAATTTTGTCGATTCTAAATTCACCTTAAAAATGAGCAAGAAGGCTTCATGTCAGAAATATGGCAACTGTCAGTAAAACTGCAATGACCTCAGAGAGAGAGGAGGAAAAAAAAGATCAGATGGTAAGAAAATTGGCCGATATGAGGAATGTAAGGCGCTGTCACAGCTCATTGTCTTTGAAAATTAATGGCAGAATGATGACAAGGCTAGGAGTGATTCCAGAGAAATGCGGAGCAAGGCGAGAGCGGACCTTCCGAGAAGAATATTTATGTTATAGCCTAATGCTAATATTATGTGGCAAGCAATTACATCTGTATTCAGAATGGATCGCCTTGCCATAATTGCCAATGACACAGAATGGCTGGCTACAGGACAGTTTGATCAGATGAAGGATGTCATACTTGACTCACTATATTCTTTATGGCTGGCAAGGCTAAACAATGTGATTGATTCATTACACAAAGTCATATTTGAAATCATAGGACGATGAGTACATTTAAATCGGATCGTCATTACTGAGATTAATTACTTTTTGTGTTGTGTGGGTATAGCTGTGATCTTGGAGAATATGAATCAGAGAATATGGTGAATTGTCATGATATCATTTCGTCCTTTTTTTGTTCTTCTATACGTGGACTCGTTTGATTGTTAATATACATGCAAATGGCTCTCTGTGTTACGGTAGGTACTAATAAAGGACACTCTTTTGTTCATTGGATGAATGTTATTTTTCAACTCTGAAATCAGAAAACTGCTTTCTCACAGCAACGTCAAAGGAGGCAGACATTATATGGCCCAATTCATTACAGTCAGTGAAGGAGGGAGGGATGGAAGGAGGGAGGGAGAGAGATAGGGAGAGAGGAAAGGAGAGGAGGGTGGGGGGGTTTCATTAAAGCTCCTGGTTTAAGCCCAGCCCATTCTGAATATGTAAATGTCTCAGGCACAGAGAAAAACACAGCAAGAGAAAAGCGAGGAGGGGAGAGGAGAGAGAGAGAGGAAGAGAGAGGAAGAGGAGGGGAGGCAGCATGAAAAAGTGAGTGAGCGATCAAGGGAAAGAGAGCAGGGGAGAGTGAGGGAAAGAGAGCGAGCACTCTGAATTGTGAGTGGCTTACGACACTCAGTGAACAGAAGGTGCTTCTGCATGCGCTGTCAGTGTACTGCTCTGCTGCAAGGGATTGCGCGCTCCTTTGCTTCCCACATTTACCGCCCCTGCCTGCCTACCAGCACCAGCCTTCAGCAGCCTCTTCCAGCTGGCTGAGAAAACACCCAGAGAGCAAGGGAGTGAACGAAAACTGCGAGCCACCGGGGGGATGCGAGCGGCTTCTTAACCGAGATGAGCCACTGAGATGACAAGGAATACTGTTACACAAGACAACAGTGAACAGGGTTCACCTCTTTAAATCCTGGTTTTTTTTTTTCTCTTCCTTGCGTCCGTCACTGAAAGCATGATTACCCGCTTGAATGGATTTAAACCTTACAAGTCAGTGATTGCTTCCAGAGATGGACGATAATATGTGTTGACAGATCTGCTGTAACTTAAGCAGGAAAGGGGAGGAGAAAAGAGCAAGACAGATATTTAAAAAGCTTTTTTTCCTTGGTCTTTTTTTTTTCCTCTTTCTCTGGTTGTCTCTTCTTCCCTCTGATCATTGCAGCAGAGGACTGCGGAGGAGCAAAAGAGACAGAGCTCATGCATGCAGACAGGGGAACTTGCACTTCCTACCATCTAGCTGAAAGCTACTTGGATTCCTTCTCTTTCTGGCTCTTTCACTTGAGGAGAACTAAGACATTGTAAGCCTGCCAAGGATCTGGTGTCCACTGAAAAGAGAGAAGGGAGGGGGGGAGAATTTGTACCACAGTGGGGTCTTTTTTAGATTCGCACATAATTAGTGTTGGGGCACAAAGCGAGACGCTGAATGGAGATTGTCAGCTTTTGGATAGGGGTGAGTAGGAATCTTTTCAAATAAGATCGATCAATGAGGACAATTTTATTTTTTTCATCCCCTCTACTCTCCACCCACTGCTTGATTTCTAACATAAGCAGAGAGACTTGCCCTTTATCCTTTTGCATTTTCGACAAGGATTCCCTTGGTTGACAAAGAAATATAATACCGTTGTCTACAGCTAAAATACAAAAAGGGGACAAAACAGCTTATTGTATGGACTAAATATGATGTGATAAATATGATGTGATAGGTGCAGAAAACAATATCCAGAGTGGTTCAATGGACATTTTCTCAGAGACATCCCTGGATATTTATGCTAATGGATTTCCTTCTAATTGGACTGTACTTAAAGTGGCCACTGAAGAAGCCCCCTGGGTTGATACTGTGTTTATTGGGAATTTTTTTAAGAACGGTTCCCTTGGTGGAGGGGGTTTGTCCAAGGCTGTGCCGCTGCGACAGCAAGCTGCTGTACTGCGAGGGGCTCAACCTCACAGACATTCCCCGCAATCTGAGCAGCGCCATGGGCCTGTCCATGAGAGAGAACAACTTGACCGAGCTGCGTGAAGGCCAACTGGTTGGTCTGTCACAGCTCACCTGGCTCTACCTAGATCACAACAACATTGACATTGTAGAGGAGGGCGCATTTGACCGGCTGAGACGGGTCAAAGAGTTAGACCTCAGCAGCAACCGGATTGAGAGTCTGCCAAATGGTACCTTTAGGCCCCTCCCAAACCTGCGTATCCTGGACCTCTCGTACAACAGGCTGCAGGCACTAGAGCCTGACCTGTTCCACGGCCTTAGAAAGCTCACCAATTTGCATTTGCGCTACAATGCTCTCAAATTTGTGCCAGTGCGGATTTTTCAAGACTGCCGGAGCATGCAGTTTTTGGACTTGGGATACAACCAACTGCAGAGCCTGGCACGAAACTCCTTCGCTGGCCTCTTCAAGTTGACTGAGTTGCATCTTGAGCACAATGAGCTGGTTAAAGTCAACCTAGCCCACTTTCCTCGCCTCATCTCTTTACGTACTCTGTACATGCACAACAATCGTGCCACTGTTGTTGTCAATACACTGGACTGGACATGGCGTTTTTTAGAGAAGATTGACCTGTCAGCCAATGAAATCGAATACATAGAGCCACATGTTTTTGAGAGCGCACCCAACCTCAAGGTGCTGATGCTAGACACCAATCGGTTGACCTCTGTGGACCAGCGCATCCTGGATTCGTGGTCATCTCTGGACAGCATAACCCTGGCAGGGAATGACTGGGAGTGCAGTCGCAACGTGTGTGCCTTGGCCTCTTGGCTGAGTGCCTTCCGAGGCCAGCGTGACAATTCCCTGCAGTGTTCAAGCCCCGACACTGCACAGGGCGAGGATGTGTTGGATGCTGTCTACGCTTTTCAGCTATGTGAGGATCCCCCAATGGAGGTAACTACAGCAGGCCTGTACGCCTCGACAAGGGATCTGGCCCAGGGTGGCTCTGTTTTCCTGGGCCCATTTACTCCTAACCCTTACGAGGGTGAGGGTAGCGAGGTGGTCACCAGTTCTTTCACTGTCACGGTGGGCCATGATGACCTGGAAAGCACCATGCAAATCCACAAGGTGGTGACTGGCACCATGGCACTCATCTTTTCCTTTCTCATCATTGTGCTCATGCTGTATGTGGCATGGAAGTGCTTTCCAGCCGGAATAAGACAACTGAGGCAGTGCTTCAGCAGTCAGCGCCGTAAGCAGAAGCAAAAGCAAAGCATGCAGCAGATGGCTGCAATTTCTACACCGGAGTACTATGTTGACTATAAACCCAACCACATTGAGGGAGCTCTGGTAATCATCAATGAATATGGCTCTTGCACTTGCCAACAGCAACCTTCTCGGGAATGTGAGGTGTGACCCTGCTTTGTGAGTACGTCTTTACCTGTGATTATCTGGATATACCGTAAATCCCTTTTTTGGATGCACTGGGGAGGGGAATATTGCGGGACAGAAGGAATAAAGGGATTTTTTTTGGACACTTTTTACACAGCGTCTCACTGTGATATGGAAGGAGTGTGCTTTATGCGGCTGACTATTTCGCAGTGGATTTACTGCTACTGCTATCTACTGCTGATTCGAGGCCACAGGGCATAATGGGCACCTGACTCTTGGACCTGTTGATGTTCTGCAGAAACACAGAAAGGAATACGTTGTGGGCACTGAGGCTTTTCTCTCATGGGTGGATATTTGAGCTTTAATGTGTCTTTCTACTTCAGGACATTTAATTATTGTTTAAAAAGAAACTGGGGACACACAAAAGAAGAAAAAAAAGAAAAAAAATCAAACCATTTGTATCATGGTAAACACAATATTTGACAAGCATTTAAAATATTAAAAAAAAATGTTTAAGTTGGATTAAAAATGTAAAAATAAAAGTCTGTGTAAAATATGTTAAAAGAAAAAGTGCAAGTGTGGACAAAAAATGATACAAGATAATCTATTTCTTTTGTAAACTACAAAAAATGTTTAAATAAATGAATTGCTATTCACAGTAAACTCATTTGTACGTGAGAAGCCTGTCAGAAAGGATGAATGACAATAGACGCAGTCTTTGCGCTCGTGGACTGGAGAGCCATGTCTCTGCAGTGTGTCGAACCAAAAAAAAAAGAAATACAGAAAAATGGGGGGGGGGGGGGGGGGGGGTCAGAGGGATATCTGCATCTCATCTCCAATGTAAAATCCATGGTCTGAATTTTAGATCTCTTCTCTGTTTTAACTCTCATATTTGTTGTTTTATCATTAACTGTGTTGGCTCGCTATCAGTGTAGTTTCTTTCCCCCTTCCAAATGCCTATCTGAGAATAGATTCAAATGATCTATTACATTTCAGTCGGCTAGCATATTACCATATTATTACATCACTACTTGTGTACCATCCAAGTAAAGAAAGCAGAGTGTCAAAGATCTAAAGCTATGCCTCTCATTGCCTCTCACTCTTTGGCTTTCACAGAGGAGCAATGCCTCCTTTCACCGAATCAAGCACACTAAAGGCAACAATCATCAAACCCATGCATACTTAAGACAAAATACAATTTCCAAATGTATCAGAAGCGTTGAAGAAATTATCCAGCAGCTTAAAGGAAGATTTGCACATACAATATTCTTCACTGTGTTTTCATGTGATGTAAAATGTTTGTTGAATACAAGGCCATTTTGAGGTGTATATATATCCTTCTTCCTCTGGTGTTCATTGTGTAAATTAGTGCACTGACAGATGTTGTGTTTCCTGGGTCCTTTGACATGAACAGTATGTTGTGTGAGAAGTGGGGGGGGCGGGCGGGAGGGAGGGAGTGAGAGGGAGATGGAGGATCACAACGACTGCAGAAAGAGGGAACAGACTGCTCTCTAGTGTGCATATTCTCATACTGTGGCTGCATTTTACCTATTGTGCACCATACTCTGCAAACCTCCACAGCGGGGGCAACATCAGTATACTGAATTTGCAGCGGCTTTTCTGGAAAAAAATTCAGTGCATCAATTTGCATCATTTTTTTTTTGTGTTATTTTGCGATAAATTAAGATAATGTTTACAACTTGTAAGTCAGCAGGAATAAAAATGTTTTAAGAACTCACTGACAATCATTACATAATTAGTTCCAATAAGAGCAAAAAGTTACCTTCAAACGTATCAACAGCACTGTGAGTGCAGTTGGTGTCCTGGTGTTCTTTGAAACAACAAAGGGTCAGAAAAACAGGTAAGAAATGGTTCTTATAGGGGCAGAGATGGTGTCTGTGGGACTTGCGTACTGTATGTCCCTCGGGCAATAATGTGTCAAGTTTTATTTTTGCTGAGGCTGAGGAATTAATCTCATTTGACCATGGCTCATTATGAGTGGTTCTGAAATTAAATATTTTCATTTAAAATGGCAGTGATTGGTAAAATGGACAATTTTTGTGGAAATATTGCAGGGATTGGACAAAACTGAGAGCTCTCAAAAATAATTGATTAAATGTGTGTTAATTCTTGAAATCACAAGATGGGTCAACTCCTGGAAGTGCTGATAAAGTAAGCCAGGAGGTATATATATATCAAATTACCTTCTCTTCCTCCAACAGCTAATGGGATTTCACTCAGGTAATATCCCACCACATATTAGTTGTCCTTATAAATATGAAGGATATGCTGGAAATTCAGTGTTTTACATTTGAATGCACAAAACTGAAACTATTTTCGTATTCCATTCCTTAATAAATGTAAGTACTAGTGAACATGCATTTCATTTTATATGACATATATACATGGGGTGAATCTAATTTTAAACAATGAGCTAAAAAGGTTCCTTCAAATTTTCACTTTCAACGTGGAATCAGGATCAGTTTTAAAAACAATAGCGTGTGTCTGCATATTTGTACATGGGTTTAGCTCACAATCATGTTCAAGGACTTATTGTTGACACATATCCACGCCAAATGGCATTGAATGATCTTAAAGCTGACCTCAGCAGTGTGTGACAGGAAAGGGACCCTAACATCACAACCAAGGTCCGAGTGAGTGGCCCATGTAGGATGAGAAATAAAGGTGCAGTGTGTGCAGTATACCCACAATGTATTTTTATGATTTTAGCCATTAACAGGTTTGATTATCTCTGGGGAATTACTCAGTTACAGGTAATAATCTGCACTGCATGTAGGGCTCACGTCACAAAAGCACTAAACTTTGTGGTTATTTTTTAGAGCAGACATTTTTGGGAGTGATAATAGCTTAAAGTTGCCACGTGGGATTTATGATCCATTTCTTATTTATGGTACCAAGGGCGTCCCACTTTAAGACTCAACATAGCTGTAAATCATACACTGCCTTATCATGTGAATGCAAATGACTGCGGTATGCACGTCGGGGCACCATGATGGGGACACAGATTTATTTTACCCTCTCATCTCCACATCCTTTCTAAATTCTCAACCCCCTTCGAGTCCTTCACAGTCCCTTAAACATGCAACTGCTGGGTAAATTTGAGGTTGTGAAGCTTCATTTGTATAAATATTAGATGATGCCTGGTATAGAGGCCAGCGCTGGCACCGCTATTGATTTCATTTCACTCCTTTCTTGAACAAGCAACCGGGGCAAAAGGTGATGGAGAATGGCTCTGAATATTTTAAAAGCTTTGAGTCCTGAGGGCTGACTTTAAACTACTTTGGACTTATCTCTATCCCTATTCACCTTTACCTTCTTCCCTCCCTCTCTGTGCCCATAAACACAGTAAAGGTAGAGAAAAACATCAATTCATCTAACTGACAATAGATCAAATCTCTGCTTGACCTGAGTCTGGGGTGATAATTCCCTGAGGGGAGATATGTGCTCACAGACAGCATCCATTATAAATGCCTTGACTGATGATGCTCAGTGAAAATCAATACAGATGAGTGGTAACCAAAATGATCATAGTGATAACAAATGTATTCATCTCTCCCTCACATTTTCAAGCGCAAACTAATGGATGAGGATGATATGTTTTATTTATATGTAAATCCAGAATTGATTTAGAGGATGATAAGTGTTTGACATGCTGATTTGCGTCTATCTCATGACAAATTAGATCACAGTTCAGAAAGAAATGTGAGATTCCTCCTCTTTCACGAGCAGTTGGGCAGGAAAACGTGACATTTGTTGTGTACTTTGCGGAGCCGCAGCTGTTTCCCAGCCAGAGGATATACAGGGGTAATGCACATGCTAAAAGGTCTGAGGCATTGGGTTGTAGCTTATGCGAAACAATACTGAGCATGTGGTGAATGTGTGCGCATGTGTTTACGTTTGTGCACATGTGTGGTTGTCAATAAGCCAAACACACCTGGAAATCACATAATGTCTAGGACTATACTGTTATATTGAGTGCAATGCCAAGATGAGAAGACACAAAAGAGAGATGGATATAAAGGTGGAGTTACTGACACAAAGAGTAAAAGGTCACAACAATGAAATGAGAAAATTCAGAGCAGGTGTGGTGAGCAAAAAGTGGGGCATTCTGTACATGAGGCGTGGGTCAGATCTAAAGGTCAAACACTAACAAAGGAGAGACCCTGCAGACTCAAACTGTACAGGCAGCTGCTAGCTGAGATCCCAATGAACTTAGCTGCACAATCAATCAGCAAGCACTCACAACCAGCCTTGTCGAAACAGCAAACAGCATAAGAAAACTGCATCACTGGTTTTGTATAACATGAAACAACAGCGGAACACAGAAGCTAAAAATGGTATATGCATCTTTATGCTAGTGTGCCTGCATGTACAGTGCCTGTGCCTGTGCAGTGGTGTCAGTGACAAAACATCACTCTGCAGATCTCCGGGAAATAGCTTGCATCACAACCTGCAGCAAGGGAGGGGGGGTAGGAGGGTGGGGGGGGTGGGGGGGGGCCTTAGAGATGCAAACAAATCCTTAAAAAATAAATTAACCTGGCTTCCTGTGAGGGGTATCGATCGGGCAACATTCTGCCATATCATTGGGACTAGGACTGTGCTGCATAATAAACGCTTAACACCCCCTCATAACTGGATGGAGAGCTAAATCATGGGTGGCAGCACGTACTGCAGTAGGCTGTAAGGAGCTGCTGATGACTAATGACAATGAGTGGGTGGCTTTCCACTGCTTCTTTTATAACAGGTGGGTTATCAGGATCAATATTCTAATCATCATCAACATTATCTTCGAATCCAAAACCTCTGACATACCATTTTTTCCTCTCGTTGTACGATCCCTTCTCTCCCTCCCTCCAAACACTGCTGCTGTCGTTATAAATGTGATATTACTGCACTGAAATCAGCTATAGCCACTAACAAACCCTGGTGTTTACCCTAACCTACATCATGCAAGCTGGCGATTAATTAAAATACGGCAGAAAATGGAAATTCATCTAACACATTATAGAGCGAGATCGCCTTTTGAATATAATTAACTACAGGAAGCTCAGGGTTTAGTCCCAAACCTCCCCTTATAAAAACTGAACAAACTGTCAAAATAATAACTTTACTAAAACAGACACAGGCCCAACAGGGCACTACACATTCATTACTCAAGCTAACTCTCCAGGCAACCTATAGCTCTCTACGCCTTCTGCTTCATTTACATGCAACATCCTCAAGCAACACTGAATTAATAATAATGACTGAAGCGTCATTATTCTTACCTACATATGGTACTGTAGGTAGAACAGCGGTGGCCACTGCGGAAGGTGAATCTGGTTAGAGAACAGGGGCAAGGTGGGCAGCTGAATATTCATTACAGTGAGTCAAAGGCTGAGGGAGGACTGGTGGCCATTACATTATATTATTGTTATTATTATAATTATTATTATTATCCTGACTAAAACACCTGCTATGCAACATGATCTCATCCCTACTTGTCAGACTCTGAAAGAAGCCCTCGGTGTCATTATAGGGATGCCTGTTGTGTTGTATTTTGACGCAGAGGGTCGCGGTTACGTTTAGGCTACAAAACAACACACTACAACTTCACTCACCTGACTAACAACTGACTTACCAGTGAGGAACAACTCACCAGTGTTGGGCAAGCTACTTGGAAAATGTAGTGAGCTAAGCTAATAGTTACTCTGCATCAAAATGAAGTTTCACTACATTGAAGCTATCCCCAGAGAAATGTAGCAAGCTAAGCTACGAAAAATGGCAAAAGTAGCTCGCTAGGTGCAAAGCTACTTTCAGCTGATCAGAAAAACTGTCAGCCAAACAAATAGGCAGGCAATGCATGTTCAGTTGAACTGTTCACTATAAAATAACTGACTTAAATAACAACTTTCTTCTTTTTTGGAGGATTTTGTGACATTTGAACATGTCCTCCAAGAACATGACATCATCAGTCAGCCTATTGCTCTCTCCCTTTCGCTCTCCTCTTCCTGCTTAATGCATTTCTCTGTCTTGGCCTCTTTCAGTCGACAATCTGGCTCTGCCAGTAATTCAAGAACAGGACTCCATAATATATTTTTCAGTCAATAAAACCATTATAAATAAAAGACAGTAGTATAAAGAATGATAATAACAGACCTAAATTAAAACTTCTCTTTTTCTGGGACATTAGAACATGAACATGTCCTGCAAATAATATGTGACAACAGTATGTCACTCTCTGTCTCCTCGCTTCCTTCTTAATACTGTTCTCTGTCTCTCTCTAGCTCTTTTCTCGGCCCTTGATGTGTCTATTTCTCTAGTGTCCACTGCAAATCTACTAAATATATACAGTCTATGGGCAAGACATGTAAAACACCTGTCAACAAGTGCAATATAGCCAATTAGAGGCAGAGTAGGGTGGATCTTGCCAAGAAAAGCCAATAGCAAAAGCAGCAAGCAGACTAAACTTAAGGATTAGCATGTGATGTCATGTGGAAGTGCTTCCCTTATCTACATGCCTCGGTGTGGCGCTGGCATCAGTCACATTACTTGTCCTCAGTTTTATTATCCTTACTTTAATCCAGACCTCCGCAGAAAAAAAGTCTGCTGCATTTCAAAGCTTTTCCTGGGAAAAAAAAAGAGCTTGTAATTTCCGTGGACGCTACCGCGCTACTTGGTCAATTAATCAACTTCGCTATTAAAAAGCTATTTGACTCAGAAAGAAGTGACGCTACCACCACGCTACAGAGAAATGCTGTTAAATTTGTAACTGCCCAACACTACAATTTATGTGACTTAACATCAGCTATTAGTTTCACAAGGGACGCAAACACTAGTCTCCTGGGTCAGAGTCCTGTGCTAGTTGGGTCAATCCACCTCCCCTCAGCAGACTTCTCGCACTTTATACTACACCTGTAGCTTTAAATGTCTAACAATGAAGCAGATGGGTTTACATTTGAGTTAGTCGAAAGAAAGCTAAATGGTGTATTGTATATTCCTTAAGTTACACTGCTGATGCTTGACATTTTTGAGTTTGCTACAATGCAACATTTCCAGTCTCTCTTTTTTTTTTCATCTGTTCTTAAATGCATTGAAGCAAGCAACAGAGATTGAGCTGTACCCAGCATGCTGTTTGGTAGTGTGACAGTTAATAGGGGTCCCCTGTCAGTACACTACACAGTGAGCACACAATGCACTTCTAATACATATGTCCTGTAGAACTCAAAAGCTTGCACTCGACACTGCACTTCCCTGGGTCCTCAGCAACAAATCAGACAAGTGAAGTCCATTGGATGATGAACGATTGTTGAGAAAAATGAAGGTCAGACAGAGCAACAGACAAACGACTTTCATTTTAGTTGGATTATTATTATCATTGGGGTGTATTTTGTAGTTAAGGGAGACGTATGTGTCATTCACAGCATATCCATGATTCACAGTCTGATTGAGGTTGTCTGGACACGTGGAAGTGACTGAGCCAGTGGCCAGCAGCTCACGGTGCTAACTCCAGAAACATACTAAATGACAACAGATCCATAAGTGCAACAACAGCAACAGTGCTAATAGAGCTAACATTGTTAACCCGAGGATGAACCAGAGGGTGGGGGCTATGCCTCTGTGATGGTGGCGTCCCAATATCAGCAGTAACCTCCACATGATAACAGTGCAGAGTGGCTGGAATTAGCTAGCCAGTGGGACACACTTACAGGGACTCACATGCACAATATGCACGTGTGGCCGGACCGTCTACCACAACACAACTTGGATTCAACACACACACAGAGGTAGTGTGACTTCCTTCTCTGTCCAGTCTTTACATAGTAAAGAGTGGTTTACTGCTATATTCATGCTCTGAATGTTACAAACAGCTCCTTAAACTTTCTTGCTATCACTAGGCTGGATTGGCCCATGATAGTGTTTTGTCTTGCATTTAACATTAAACATCAGGGTCAGTCAGTGAGATAATACATGGCAACAGCTGGGCCTGCATCTGGGGCTCCATGTTACCCGTATATGAGCAGATGTGGGTCAGCGCCTATTATTCAGAGTATTACGGTGGCTGAACTACAAAGACTTATCCAGGACAGGAGTCAGGATTTTCTATTCCTGCATTATGTTATTAATACCTTTACAGATAGATCCCAGTACAATTAATGAGATATAAAACAAATCCAACATCACTGGGGCTGAAATTTTTTCGCCTCAGATCTCGCAGGTTCATGCATGTTTGATATATTTTCCAATCCAGTTCTATTCCTCATGTGTCAATAGCTCTACAAATTAGATGCCTAAAGATATGTGTCTAACACATACTGTACTCCAGCACCCACACAAGGATGAAGCAATCAATAATAATGCATGGTTGAGGTTTCTGCAACTGAATGTGTGCTGTATAGAAGGCTATGATATGCAGAAGCAATAAATAATTTCAATGATGAAACAGTACTTTTTGTATATGTTTAAGGAAATATTTGTTGCAGCACTAACCAGCAACAGAGTGAAGCAGAATTTTGGGGATTGAAGATGTTGGAAACATTAGAAATAAATTCCATAAATGAGTGTGTCCAGATAGTGAAACTCCTCAATGTATCAAACTACATCCATCTACATTTTAAATATATGTGTAACTTTAAATTAGGATTGGATTGGGGGATGTCTACAGAATTGGTATATGAGGATGTCCACAGTAAAACATCAAAAATTACTCAGTGGGGACCCTTTATGAGAGCCAAGCCGTAAAAAATTTTACACACAAACCTGACCCACCTCCTAACTTTATGCATTATAGTAGTAAAATTATCGAAACTGAGACAAAGACAAAGCACGACTGCATGTGTGTTTACGTTTGAGAGAGTGAGAGATCGTAGGGACGTGAAGGTGGAAGGTGGACTATTGCACGCAATGTTTCTGAAAGTCATTAATAACTTATTCCAAACACTGCAAAAGAAAAAAAAAGGCAGTCAGCCCATTGGATGTGAGCAGATATCAATCAGTGACAGTGGCAAATCTTGACAATAGTGGAGATATTGCTACAAAAAAGGTACCACTCAGCCCATTTTGCAGCCTGAGGTACATCTGATAGACTAATCCGAATTGTGATTTTTTTAAGTATGCATTAGATGCAGTTAGCACCACCACAAACCTGCGCCGATGATGTTTTGTCTTAGGGTGCTGTCACTCTTGCTGTGTTTGGTTCACTTTAATCAAACTCAAATTCATTTGCCCCCTAAGTGCAGTTCATCTGGGCAGTTGTGAACACAGCAATCGCACTTGGATGCACACCAAACAACTAGACCATCGAGACCGCCTCTTCAAGAGGACTAAAAAGGACTGACTAAAATGAACAATGACAGCAATATAGTCCACGATGACCAGCACTAAAATCAACCTGCACAGTTGTCCCTCCATTGTGACATTAGAAAGTGTCACATTTATCTTGCAAGAGTACTCTTCTTCAACGTTTTGTTTACTTCCTGGATTTTTCCCACATGGAAATTCTGACCAGCCAAGGGCAGCTTTCTCAGGCAAGGCATTTGATCTGGTCCGCTTGTAAATGCTGCCGTGAGAACACGAACCAACTCTAGGCAATTATACAACTTTGTAACAAAATTAGTCCCTGATTCGGACCAAAGCAAGACAACTCTAGGTCTGAAAGCACCCTTAGGCTTAGTGGTCTATGGCTGACAGCCGGTCCAACCCTATATAAAATTTACAAAGCTACCAATGAAATTATATTGTCAAAGAAAATGTGTTTAATTAAAACTAAGGAAAAATTTGACTCATTTTATGCCAGTGTAGACCAATATTCTGTGTATCTGTATTTTGTGTTGATCAATATTAAATCAAAGGGAAAATGTACTGATCTATTTATTTCCCAGGTGGCTGTAAAAAGACTATGACATCTCAAAGTAGGAAAACAAACACCACATATCTTTATGAATAACATTATGGAGCCTCACAGGTCTTGCACCTCAGACTTAAATATCAGCCACATTGCCATTCAGGTGACATCATGGCCTTTCCAACAACTATAAATTAAGCAGCCCTGAATGGACATTTACTGAGTAAGATGTGGGCACCAGCAGCTTCTGAAAGAACTCAAACAAACAAAGGGAAAATGAATAAAAAATGCTTACTGGAGACTGTTTGAAAACAATTCCTTTTTTGTCTTCTTTGTTAAAGACTGTGTACTCCTTTACCCAGCAGAGAGACAGCAGCTCAACTTATTCACCATTTATGCTAAATGAGTCATTAGGACAACTGCATCATGTTTCATTATTCATAGTCAGATCACCTCAAATAAAAATGAATCTCAAACAATACTTTGATTAAGGGTTTCAAAGGTACGGCACTGCAAGACTGTAGGAGCTTCTTTTTGAATAAAAAGTTAACACGGGTTAAGCAAAGTAAAAATAGACAGCATTTATCATTTCCCATTTATCTGATCAGTGTCAGGATGAATAAATGCTATTCTACCCACTCTTCTTGCTCCCTCTCTCTTCCCTATCTGTGAGGGCAGATTGGCATCTCTCCAGTAGCCAATGAGATTGGCTGCATAAATGGAATTGCCCCATTCTCCAAGTGTCAGCTAAGCAAAGTGAATGTGTTCACTGTTTACAAAACCATTGTTTTAAAATGTATCCCTGGTGCAGCAAGTACTTAAGATGCAATTTTTGTAAACATTTGCACTCTGACAGTCGGTGCATATGAGCTAATCCAGCTCAGAGGCTTCAAAATAAATACAAAAAGATGGACTTACCTGTCATATTAATTGCAGGGCAGAAGACCAATGGATCCACAAAGAAAGCCAAAAGAGAGACAGAGAGAAAAGAAAAGGCTTGTTAAAATTTATACTTTTCCTGACACCAGAACAGATTGACTAAAATATCCTTATGCTCAACCATAAAGACGCATTTACTCAGTTAGAGATGACACACTTTTAACTCGCAGACAGTTTAAGAGTGCAACAGATTGCCATTGGATTAGACAGCCTATGGCAGAGTCGATGGCGTGTTTGCATTGCATAGACCGGAGAGCCTGCAGAACCACAGTTAAACTGATGGCGCATTTAATGTCTAACTCGCGACAGCCATCATTGTCTACAGTGAAAGGAGAAGGAGCAGAAAGATGACCCTTTATTGGGGGACTGTGCTGACAAAGAGCTGACGGTGACACTGGCATCCCACTCTGCCAACCATGCAGCACCACACTACAAGTCTATATAACTTTATAACACCCTAATGCTTCTGTGCAATCTAACAGTGTTGTACGGATGTTTGGGCCTGATCGCATGATTGCTGTTACTGCTTCACACAAACTGTAAAAGAGAAGCACCAGTGGTTAGCACTGCCTCCTGCCACTGGACACATGAAGTGTTTACTCCTCCACAGAGAAATTTATTTGATAATCTGTATTAGTAGACATAGAGTAGGCTGTAGACTTTGAGCTATGTGATCTTTGTAAAGGGACACTTCACCCCAAAATCAAAATGACATATTTTTCTTCCTACCTGTGGTGCTATTTATCAGTCTACATCATTTTCATGCTAGTTGTCAAGTGATGGAGATATCGGCTGTGGAAGCGTCTGCCTTTTCTCAAACACCATGGAACGAGTTGGCCCTCAGCTTGTGGTGCCAAAAATACATTTGAGAAACTCAACAGCAATGTCTTTCTCCAGAGATCATGACCTGGTTACTGAAGATAATCCACAGACCTTGCTGAAAGCAGTTTTTGAGTGGGAACTATTTTCTTTCTACTAAAGTGCACCTGTCCACCATATTGCTGTGCAAAAGAAGGTGTGTACCTACTGCTAGCTCACCTAGCATCACTGAGCTAGCTTACGTCACAGCTCAGCCGAAGAGACACCATAACAACACATTCTCACTCCGACATCCGTCACACATCTACCTTTGGTCATGGACTTTCCACGTCCAGATACAATGTGAAAGGTACCATTTACATACAGTCTCTTTTAAAATAAACACACTACGTCAGTACAGCAACGCAAATTGATGTTTATTTTCTCCAACAACTAAAGCATGTGGTTAGGTTTAGGAAAAAAGAACAGGGTTTGGCTTTATAATCTTAGGGGACACAAACACCGCTCTCCTGGGTGAAAGTCCAGTGACTTTCGCCACCTTACCTTTCATTCCTTTCCTGCCGCATTTCCCCCAATGCCGCCAAGTGCCGTTAAACTATGACCGCGACTGGCCCCATATCATGTCAATGTTAAAGGACAGCTTTTTTCATCAGCATCTGATGCTGCAAGTCACTGCCCAAGTGCTGGGTTTCAATGACTTCAGAGTGAGACCGGGTTGACCATCAATGTTTACATCTTGAGCCTCTCATTCATGAGTAAATGCATGCTTCTTTCTTCGATGTGAAAAGATTGGTGATTGTAATTTGGTAGACAGAAAATAGTTCCAACATGAAACGGCTCACAACAAGGTCTGTGGGTTATCTTGAGTGGCAAGGTCATGATTTCTGAAGAGACAGTGCTGTTGAGTTTTTCAAATTATTTTTCTTGGCACTTAAAGCATCCCACGCTGAGTGCCATCTAGTTCCATTATATTCAAGAGAAGGCAGACATCTCTACAGCCGACATCTCCGACACTCAGCAGCTCAAGCCAAAATGATCTAGACTGATAAATAGCATGACAGGTAAGAGGAAAAATATGCATTTCTGATTTTGGGGTGCCTCTAAGCATTGATGACCTCCGAAGTGCCTGAATGCTTGCACAGTGATGGAAAATCACTGAGAACATTTACAAGAATATCACTTGACTATTACCATTTTATGCAACTTTATCCTTTTAGATCTTTCTATTGGAGGTGAATGAGAGGTAACTATTCAGTGAGGAAAAAACCCCCAAACAAACGTGCGGTAGTGTTGTACTGCTTTCTATTCTACACACACACACAATGAGATGAGTGAGCCTTCAAGGATTCATACGGCCATCAGCACATATCATATCGATAATTCTATCAGAATATCTTGAAATAAAGTGTGACATTGAAAACAGCTCCTGAATTACTAGTCATAAGGTATTCTAGGAATCTGCCCACAACGTCAATCACCATCTGTAAATGTGTAAACTGCATGGATATATATCATATGCCATATTGCCAACATGAGACATAATCACTATCCAGGAATGCATATTTTTAAATATATGAAACTTGTCTCTCCAGAGTTTAACAGTATCTATTAAAGGTCTGACAGTTCATTATTTTTAACACACCATAAATGCGCTACGATCTATGCTCTCCCTTGTACCCTTACACTCAAACATACTTGTAGGTAACAGTTTGACATGTGTACATGTACTCATCATTTATACTCTGCATTTATGAGTGTTTGCCTTTGGAAGTTTCACTGGGAAATAGGTAAAAATAATAAGAGCTGACTGGATAGACCTGTATAAATGAGAGCTTTTCCCTTTTTCTACTGGTAAAAAATGCATACAGAATCAATCACTGTTAAATTCAGCGTATAAATTCACATCTGTTTTGGCATTGTTGCCACTCAGTGGACGGTAGTTTAAGATGAAATGAAGTGGAATATAGGGTAAATTTACGGTGAATGTCAAACTTGAGATATAAGGCTGCATTTCAGTCAATATGCCATTACGTTTCCTCTTGGCTGCTTTGGATTGGAGAGTCCCCCCAGCACACAAGCAGGCTCTCCTGATTATCTTGGAAAATGAACCCAATAACTTTTGAAAATGAACCTAATAACTTTTTGAACAAAATACATTTACAATCAGATCACTGAAGCTAATGTTTTGTGACAGTGATATTGCTTTTAGTTAATGTGTTACAAATTTCAATTGGCTCCAGTTTCTCAGCACATATATTAATGACAAATGAGAACAATTCACGTCGTATCATTAAAGAGGAAAATAGGTGTGATTTGAAGAGAAATGTGCCTATCTTTTTTTGTCTTCACTGTCATTCATTAACTGCGCAAAGTTGAGGTTGCCAGTGGGGTGCAGAGAAGGGGAGGAAATAAGATGGGTGAAGTCAGGCATCATGGGACATTATGTAAAATGGGACAAGTAAGGTTTTACATTTTTGGCTCTATATATAGCAGCCAAACATGTTATTGTATTGTTACTACAAATGTGCTTTTGATTGGTCTGAGAGACCATGTCAGCCACAATAGTCCAGAATTAGCCATCACACACACGTCTATTGTAGACAATATGGCACCAATAAGGAGAAGAACAGGAGAAACATGGCAGAGAAGATGGGCAATTAAAAAAATAAATGGTTGGGTTCAATTAAAAATTTAATGGAATAATTGAACTGATAAATGGATTTAACCATTTAAAAACAAACATGACTGTCCCATTGTACCTGACCATCATGGGAGTGAGGTAGGGGTTCTTGATAAAATTGGCCCCTTCGCTGCGTCCCGCTCCCAGACACAGACTGGCCAATCATAATGTAGCATTGGGCCACGCAGACCAGGGTCCGACAACAACACAGCTGTGCTCCATTGACTCTAATGCAGTCGTTTCAGATTTCCTTTATTTTCAGGATGGTTTTGTGGATTTGGAGCTAAATGTTGTGCCTGGGGCACGTCGTGTATTAATGATACTCGTTATGTAACATTTCTTCCCTGTTCCAGAGCCACAACAAAACCCTGAAAAGTGTAGGGTTAGCTAGCTAGCTACTGAAGATATAGCCTACTGAATGTATACACGTGCTGCTTTTTCTTTTTAATGATTATAACAGTGAAAAAAAGACCAACCCTGCTTTACAGGAACCAGTGAAGGGAAGCAGGGAAACTTTGCTGATATTCAACCAGCTGTGTGTCATCACATTGTGCGCAGATGAATATTGTTTGACTTCCTCTTGAGATCCCTGCCCGTCCAATGGTGGAGGTTCAATATCAGCAACGTCTCCCTTTATATTCATTGTCTTGTGTGGCGATCAGCAGTGATGTGGTGGTTCACTTTTACACTGTGATCTGTAGCCTATAGTTCGGCTTTAGCTTCTAACTATCTTTGTCTTTTTAACCTGTTGTTGCTGCTGAGTCAGTTTGACATCCTGGATATATCCTTCAAACACAGACTGTAGACCCCTCTGTCTGCTTCTCTCTGGAATCACTGTTTCAGTTTTCCAAAAATATGATAATATTTCTTCAGGGAGTGCAGTTAGTTACAGTGTGGGCTCCATGCTTACTCCAACAGCTTGTCGGACCATCATAAAGGGGCGGGGCTTAGTGAAAGGTCAACTGGAGGTCCAAAGTTTCTTAAGTATTTCACTTTGCAACATATTTTGTTCCTAAATATATACGAGACACATAAGTTCTAAAGTAACACTCACAGTAAAACATAAAGTCCCATATTACCTGTCTCAACCTGCTCAAACTGCACACAAACACATACAGTACATGTATAGCGTATCAACCAAAGAAACTTCCTGTGACAGCGTTGAGTGACATCTAAAGCGAAAAATACAAAGGCAGGCAACAAGAAACCCAAGTTTAAGGAAATGAAAAGAGATAGATATCGAACAAATTGCAGCTTTGGGTATTTCTCTATGTGAAAACAACAGTGAAAAGCATGCGGGTCTGTGGTTACTCTGCCTGTAACAGTTACAGCATAGGTTATGGAACATTGCAGTGTTCAAAGCAGGGAGTAGAGGGTGGTGAGTGCTCAGTGAAACAGAAAACAGTGGTGGACGCCACAGCCTTTGTGTTGAAAGGAAAGGCAATGGTCAGAAAATAACTAACAACAAAGGAGCTTAACAATCTTTGCTTACTGTATAAAAAAAAACAGCTTGAAAGAAAAGCTATTCCACTCACTGTGGGTAATTAATTTACCTATTATAAACAGACACATAGTGCTTACATGCTAGAGCGAGATCCGCTTAATTAAATGCTGACAGTAGAAAATGTATTATTTGCCGATATTTTGCTGCAGTAATAATTCATATCAGTTTCTATCACAAGAAAACCACAGTGATTTCATACTGATAGCTTTTCTACAGCAGTGTGCCGCCGACAGATTGGAGTCAATCCAGAGAAGGTACTCTTTATGTATTACATCCAGTACCTTATGATTGGACTAATGCTTGTTGTTTGTATGTGTTAGACCTTATTTTTTAATAGGTTAGACTTTGCACAAGATTAGCAGGGTTAGACTTTTAAAACCTATTCCCTGCGAGTGCGATAAATAAAGGGCTTTAGGATGTCTTTACACAGATCTGCCTCATGTGTTTTAACAATTCTGACCACCATAATCCATTAAGTGTCAACTTCAGCAGCATTAATTCAATCATTCTCATAATCAAAATGGTTGCTCTGAGCCCCTGCTGCGGGGCTTAGTGATGGTGTGCGGAGAATGAAAAGGCACATTAAAATGGGCTGGAGCATGCAATCCCCCAAAAAGGCATTTGCTGCGCTCCGCATGCACCAAGGACATGCAACAGTAAGGTCAGGATCAAACATCAGCAGAATACTGAATAAGTCAGCCTCCTGGGCTGGGATTCCTGGATCCGGCTCTTCCTCCCCTGTCCAATGGTAAAATGTCTGATCGCTCTAGATATGCTGTCCCTGAAGGCTTGCTGGAAACTCTCAACATGCAGCACAAAGTCTGAAGTGCAAACAGGTATGCTCATACGAAAAACACAACAACCCTGAACTGTCTCCATGTGCATATTAAAGAATTCACAACATATTTTCACACAACATATTTTGGTGAATTCCCCATCTCTACATACTTCATTTCTCCTTTTTAACAACGTCTTGTTGGTCAGGCTTTGGTTACAAATATGCAACCTGCAAAATAACCAGCAGCACCTACGGAGAGTTACTGTATATGGACAGTACACTGTAATAACTCTGGATGTGCTGTCCTGGCTCTACAGTGAAACAGTAGGTGCTCTGCTCTGCCTTTAGTTTGAGAAACCTGCACCAGCAGGGACCCTGGAAGCGTCCTTATATTGTTGCTAAGCAACCACAGAGTCAACTGCTGTCCACTATTTTGCTATTATATCAGTTAATGTAATTCTAATTGTAGAGGGGGAGAAAAAAACATAGCATTTCAGTCACGACGCTGCAAAACCGATGCCAATTATTGTGATTTTTCCTTCAGGGTGAGACAGTGGGCAGAAACAACCAACACTATCTGTTTTTTTTTTTCACTCTCCCTCTTTACAACTGTGATGTGGAGAAAAAAAAGAGAACCAGAATAAAGCATCACCTCTGTTGCCATTTGATTAGACAGCAGAGGGAAAAGAAGCTGTGGTGACGTAGGCTATTTTTTTCTCTCTCTACACAGTTGAACACTTTTCAACTTGGGATGCTCAGGGCATTTCTGAAAAAAACATGCAAGGTGTGTCGGGTGGATAAAAGCGAGACGCCCTGGGTGCATAAGCAGCATACAAAACCCCTCAGATCCAGTAAAAACATTTACAAAAGGCAGCGTTCACTGCCAAAAAGGCGTCCGGTGTGATCACCTGCTTTGGCTGCTCACTGCAGCGACAGAGGTCTTTAATTTCAGTCAGACCCTGAATGTTCAGCATGAAATGAATGGGTTTGGTCCTCAAGTTGGCTTTGATTGCAAATTTGTAATCTTACCTGTGATAAGCACACATGTAACCATAAATCTAATCAATGTAACTATTCATTAGAAAGGCAACGAAAGGTAAATTAACAGCAGACCTGATGAAGTTACATCATGTTTCTCCTGAGCCAGTCAAATGAGAGCACAGAATATAAATCACTCTAGTTTTTTTGTGGAATTTCATATGCACGTACCCTTCAGGCAAGTGTTGTTTCCTCCTCCATTGAAAGCATTTGGGACTAGAGTGTGGGAGTGGGAATGAGAGTTGTTGTTTTAAAGCTGGCACTAATGAAACCCATGGGTCTGCAATGACAATGGGAGGATGTTTGATGAGAAAGTATGTGGTCCAGTCTTTGCTTTGTGTTTGGCCTTGCATGTGTGTGCAATCGTATGTGGAAGTATGACAGAGGGAGAGGAAAAAATAGATCCATAACATCAGTTTTGTGACATTTCAGTAACTTTTTTAAAACTGCCATATGGTGCTTTTTAATTGTTTGAAGTTTTGAGCATCCCATGCCTGCAAACCTATGAATATTTTCAATTTTGGATTTAAGGAAAAAAAAAATGGCAAGAACCTTCAAACACATACCATTAAGTATCTACCAACAGCTCTCCGTTTGTCATAAAGCAGAATAGAACAAGCTACAGTAATATACAGTACAGGCCAAAAGTTTGGACACACCTTCTCATTCAATGCGTTTTCTTTATTTTCATGACTATTTACATTGTAGATTCTCACTGAAGGCATCAAAACTATGAATGAACACATGTGGAGTTATGTACTTAACAAAAAAAGGTGAAATAACTGAAAACATGTTTTATATTCTAGTTTCTTCAAAATAGCCACCCTTTGCTCTGATTACTGCTTTGCACACTCTTGGCATTCTCTCCATGAGCTTCAAGAGGTAGTCACCTGAAATGGTTTCCACTTCACAGGTGTGCCTTATCAGGGTTAATTAGTGGAATTTCTTGCTTTATCAATGGGGTTGGGACCATCAGTTGTGTTGTGCAGAAGTCAGGTTAATACACAGCCGACAGCCCTATTGGACAACTGTTAAAATTCATATTATGGCAAGAACCAATCAGCTAACTAAAGAAAAACCAGTGGCCATCATTACTTTAAGAAATGAAGGTCAGTCAGTCCGGAAAATTGCAAAAACTTTAAATGTGTCCCCAAGTGGAGTCGCAAAAACCATCAAGCGCTACAACGAAACTGGCACACATGAGGACCGACCCAGGAAAGGAAGACCAAGAGTCACCTCTGCTTCTGAGGATAAGTTCATCCGAGTCACCAGCCTCAGAAATGGCAAGTTAACAGCAGCTCAGATCAGAGACCAGATGAATGCCACACAGAGTTCTAGCAGCAGACCCATCTCTAGAACAACTGTTAAGAGGAGACTGCGCCAATCAGGCCTTCATGGTCAAATAGCTGCTAGGAAACCACTGCTAAGGAGAGGCAACAAGCAGAAGAGATTTGTTTGGGCCAAGAAACACAAGGAATGGACATTAGACCAGTGGAAATCTGTGCTTTGGTCTGATGAGTCCAAATTTGAGATCTTTGGTTCCAACCGCCGTGTCTTTGTGAGACGTAGAAAAGGTGAACGGATGGATTCCACATGCCTGGTTCCCACTGTGAAGCATGGAGGAGGAGGTGTGATGGTGTGGGGGTGTTTTGCTGGTGACACTGTTGGGGATTTATTCAAAATTGAAGGCACACTGAACCAGCATGGCTACCACAGCATCCTGCAGCGACATGCCATCCCATCCGGTTTGCGTTTAGTTGGACGATCATTTATTTTTCAACAGGACAATGACCCCAAACACACCTCCAGGCTGTGTAAGGGCTATTTGACCAAGAAGGAGAGTGATGGAGTGCTGCGGCAGATGACCTGGCCTCCACAGTCACCGGACCTGAACCCAATCGAGATGGTTTGGGGTGAGCTGGACCGCAGAGTGAAGGCAAAGGGGCCAACAAGTGCTAAACACCTCTGGGAACTCCTTCAAGACTGTTGGAAAACCATTTCAGGTGACTACCTCTTGAAGCTCATGGAGAGAATGCCAAGAGTGTGCAAAGCAGTAATCAGAGCAAAGGGTGGCTATTTTGAAGAAACTAGAATATAAAACATGTTTTCAGTTATTTCACCTTTTTTTGTTAAGTACATAACTCCACATGTGTTCATTCATAGTTTTGATGCCTTCAGTGAGAATCTACAATGTAAATAGTCATGAAAATAAAGAAAACGCATTGAATGAGAAGGTGTGTCCAAACTTTTGGCCTGTACTGTATAAGCCTCAAGGAAAAAAAGTTTAACAAAGACTCTGCAGGAGCTAAAAAAGTCAAGAGTTGTGCTTTTAATGTTGAGTGTTATTTAATCGACCAGAAGTGCAAAATAAGATCAGTTTTCAAAAATGAATCCAAGCAAAAAGTGCAGCGAGCAGACAACACCTCAGCTGAATTTCCAATTTAATTGCTGAATCTACAGAAGCAATGAACGACTGCAAACATACCTCACCCAATATAAAAATCTAATATCTCAGATGTTTATAAATAAAAAGACTACAACCAGCTCTTGAAGGGACAGTTCACCCCCAAATCAAGAACACACATTTTTCCTCTTACATGTAGTGCTTTTTGTCAATCTATATTGTCATGGTGTGAGTTGCAGAGTGTTGCCTTGAATGTCTGCCGGCTCTTGAATATAATAGAATGATACAGCACTTGGCTTGTGGTGCTCAAAGCACCAAACAAAAAAAAAAAAAAAAAAAAAAAAAAAAAAATACATTTGAAAAACTCAACAGTAATGTCTCTTTCCAAAAATCACAACCTGGTTACTCAAGATAATCACCAGACCAGACCTTGATGTGAGCAGTTTCATGTATGAACTTCTTTCTTTCTACACCCACACATCATATCACCGAGCAGAAGGAAATGTGCATCTACTCATGGACGAGAGGCTCGTGACTTGGCCATAGAGATGTCTACCTTCTCTTGAATATAATGGAATGAGACAGCACTCAGCTTGTGGTGCACAAAACGACAAAAAGATACACCTGAAAAACCGAGCAGTAATGTCTCTTCCCAGAAATCATGACCCAGTTAGTTAAGATAACCCAAAGACCTTGCTGAGAGAACTTTTACGAAGGACCTTTTTTCTTTCTACCAAACTACACCCACCAACTGTATCATCATGCAGGAAGAAGCATACCTCTACTGCCAGCTCACCTGGCACCACTGAGCTCGCCAACATTACAGCTCAGCCGAGGAGGGCACCATTATGTTTATATCTCGCACTGTAATGAGTCTCTCGTCCATGAGTAGATGCACGCTTCCTTTTGCGCAGTGATTCTGCTTGCAGGTTGTGAAAGAAATAGTTCTTACAATTCCTAGATTATCTTGAATAAACGGGTCATGATTTCTAGAAAGAGACATTGCTTTTGACTTCTTCTCAAATGTATTTTTCTGGCACTTTGAGCACCACAAGCCAAGAGCCCTCTAGTTACATCAAACTGGAGAGGAGGCAGACATTTCTACGGTCGATATCTCCAGCACTCTGCAACTCACACCAAAACGATTTAGACTAATAAACAGCACTGCAGGTTAGAGGAAAAATGTGTATTTTAGATTTTAGTGTGAACTGTCCTTGCAAGATCTGGTTACACAATAGTCTTTTTGTTCATAAACATATCCCTTTAAATCAGCCAACGCTGTAAATGTGTCAGCTACTCACAAGGGCGAATAAATATGTATAATACAATTTTCTGACCTTGGGGTCAGTATCCAGTGTGGTAGTACCGAGTGTGCATCTGTATTTGAATTAATCTGAGCCAACACGTTTAAAGGTTGTCAAATATATTGAATTTTCTTTAATGCACTTGTCAAACAATAAAAGCTAGAGGAAAAACGTTCATGAAAATAACACATTACAATCTGACAAATTCCACATGAATATACTCTATTAGGAAGCCTTTAAAGCAAAACATCCATTTGGCTCCCCTTTAAAAAAAACTCCCATTTGAGCAGGAGTTTCTTTGATTTGTATCCCTCTACAAGACTTTTTCAGCTCCTATACATTTAGGAAGAGGCTGAGTGTTTCACAGTCTATTCTGTGTTTCGCATGGCCACCATTTTTCAGATGCACCACCTGTATATATTGCAAATCCATGCCTGTGCACTCTCAAAGGTTGACTTGCAGACTGAGCCGCGCTCGAATTCGCTTTGTGCTCTTTCAGATCTTCTGTTGTCAATACACTTTCATACTCACGGCTCTGTCAAGCTTTGTCAGATTCTGTAGTAGCTCCGGTCTTCCTCTATCTCTCTCCCTCTCTGAACTGACACGTTTCAGATGCTTTAATGCACAGACATATGATGATAATGGAGAATCCATAGAGCCGTAGCTACATATCTTGCTATGTTTAAAATATTTAGTAGACGCTACAGGACCGATAACACACAGAATCACCTCTTTTCTGTGATTTCAAGCACAACAAAAAACGAGCTGATATTATTATAAGTCACTGCTGCTGTTTTCATTTCTCAATTAATTTTTTACTCCTAATTTAACGAAGACATTTATACGCCTAATTCTTTCTTGCGCCCGTGAGTTTTAATAAGCTACAATAAACAACACATTATGCAGGTTAATAACGAAACTGTAATTGTAACCTTGTAACATGAGATGGAGGGAACAATAGAGACTGAAAGGGAGTTAAAGGTTTGGAGGACAGAGAGTCAACGATGCCAAAATCCAATACAACCAGATGGTCTCCGGAACAAGCATCGCCGAGAGCAAGCTACCTCCCCCCCTCACAATTTACTGTACATTCAAGCATGGACCCACACCAAACATCCCCCTGCTCCATTCTCAAATGTATTTAAGATTGGCACTAAAGACATCCACGGTTGTACAGCTGTATATATGCTGTTAAAGTAATTAAATTACAATAGGTGATTATGAGATAATCTGTTTTTTAGAACAAGAGATGCTGTGGCATTATTTCCTTTTAGAGACATAAAGCTCCATGTTGGGTTGCTGAAGTCAAATCCTGTTGTTTTTATTGTATTTTTTATAGGTTTTTATGCATTCACCCAGCTTTCACCCTATTAAAAAAAATCCTGTCTTTCTGGCAGTAAAGGTGAGGGCACCGAGGATGGAAAAGACGTATCTAAATATCCTGAACAAATGGTTTTATTTCCTTGGATGAAGCAAAGCACAAAGTAATCAGCGAGCAACCTCTCTTGCCCCTCTTTCACAAGCCCACGCACCGACACATCCCACACTCGCAGATATACTGAGAGAAGATGGGCTTGTTATTGGCCACAGTGTAGGAGACTCATCAATCAATCATGAATTAATGGTTAGGCCGTCTCGTTGGAACACGTGCACCCCTGCAGTCACACAACCACACAGACTCCTGGCCTCATGGACACACATGACTCAAAATCAAATCACAAAAGCCATTTCATTAAACTGAGCTGTAATTCAATAGCTGTAATCATTTACTAAATGATTGTTGGAAAAAAAAAATCGCTCTTTCAGGCTCTGCTGCTATGCCACAAATCCTATAATTCTACAGCATTAAAAGGACGGATAAGTACTGTATCTGGCCATTAAAAAACAACAACAAAAGCATCTTATAGTCACAAAATGAGCTTATGGTGGTGTTTTGTCTCTTAAGCAATATCATGATGCTCATTTGTCCATTTAGGCAACAACTACAGAACCATGTGGCAAATCTCTTTTATGGAGAATACTGGCACGCATGTGTTGGTTCACACCAGCCATAAGGGTCTCTGTAGGGGGCGGTGAGAAGGGATATGCTCTCCAGTCATTGTTGTTTGAGAGGCCACTGAGCCTCTTGATCCCTGGGTAATCTCCAGCTATCTGTCTGAGTTATCACCTCTCCTGATTTAGGTCAACCTGGCTGCTTTCGTTTTTTTAGGTTGTCCACCATCCCCCACAGAGCACATACACACACACAAAATCCCACATGCAATTGGACAAAAGGATAAACAGCCGGCCCCGCTGAATGGAAAGCACACACATTAACACATTACTCTCTCTGGTGAAAAACAATATTCAGTCAGGGATTGAGCCACAAATTTTACCGATGCCTCAATGACAGATACAAGACAAGATTTCCAGGTAGCTAAACCATTATGTGTTTTAATAATCCACTCCTCCCTCTCAATGACACTCCAGTAAAGCTAGGTTATTTTAGTCATAAGTTAATAGGAAGTTGTGTACATAGACGTTTCCCTGAATGCCCTCACCATTGCTTATTCACACAGGCTGCTCTCAGCAAAAACATCCATAAAGCTCAACTACACACGCAGCTTGTATGACCCATTAAGAATGGGAGAAAGTGATGTGACGTAATACAAAATGCGTTTACTGTTGTATAAAGATGGAAAAAGGTCCCTATAGGGTGGGCAGGAGGGGTTGATGGATGGGTCAAACAAACACAGGACTTTAACCCAGTAGATGGTGTCTTATAATGTAATGGCGACCATATCATAACATTAAAGATGTCTTAAAAATGGCAACTGTTGGGAAAGGAATGTTTTGGGGATGGTCACAGATGTAGTTTTGGAAGTCAGTGGCAATAGACGTATTGTGTCATTTAGGTATGGAAGAGCATTGTGTTTGCAAAGTATTACCACAGCCTATGAGTCAGATCCACCCTCACTCCTCTACAGATCCTCCCTGTCTTCCAAATATAGGCTGAATCTAAATGTCTGGACATCACTGCACTTGCAGGCTCGCAGACTTTGGGGACGTGTTCCCGGGAAGTCTGGAAGTGCTTACGTCTGCCCAAATCCACAATCCATCCAGTCCACAAGGGGCCTCAAATGGACTCTCTGCAGACTCCCATAGTGTCCACTTGGGGTGCAGACTTCAGCAGACTTCACTGATTTAATAACACACAAATCATTGCAATACAGATGTGATGTTGTGTTTTTTTCATTTGCTGAAAAAAGAAAACTTATGAATTTGTAAAATAGTTATTGATGTTAGGTCTATTAAAATGTTACATGAATTGTACATAATACAGAGATATGTATAAGTACAGGCTGTAGAGGGAGTGAAAACACATTTTAATATTGCTGCCGATCAGGCTATGCAGTGTAATAGGCTAATAAAAAATGGCAACAAAAAAAACACAAAGGAAGATTTCTAAGGTTTCTAATAATGCCCAATTTATTGAATTATAGTCCTGTCCTTATTTACACACATTCCTGATTTTGAATGCTTGTAGCCTATGCGTTATATAGAGATGTGTTAATAGCCTACATTTTTGTACAGTCACAAAAAGGTTATACTGTACATAGGATTTATATCTTGTTATCTGCATGGACATATGTGTAGGCATCGTTCAGAAATCTATATGACGTATGTATATGACAGCAGCAATAGCTGAACGTTTCCACAGCAACGAGTAAAACAGTCTCCAGGGCTGTCTATCATCCACTTGCACTCTCTGCCCTTTCATACTTTACATGATGATGGTAAATGCGTCACACTACGTAAGACTGAAGTCTGCAAGGGCTCAATCTGCAAGTCCAGAGGGTGGACATTTGGATTCAGCCATAGCCACTTCTGGGTCCAGAAATCCAAGATGGCAACTGCCTGAATGCCAGACTCAAGGGTTTACAACGGACGTCCACAAGCCACTGGGTGATGGTCTATGATACTGACTGGCAGTTTTCTCATGTATTGTCTTGTATGTAAGTTTACAGAGGTATTAATGTTAGATGGAGAAATGCTGTGTTTGGTGCATATTGTTAATTAAAAACAGTGTCACTAATTTGGTTGATTGGACGAATGGCATCTGTGTTATGGCCTTAATTGAAAAGGTAATAAGAAACATTTCATTTAAGTGCCATCATGTGAGGTATTTTAGTGTATAGTCATTACCACCTTATTTCATTATAATGACTTCCAAAACTTGCACAAAAATAAATCAATGATAATTAGGATGAGGACCTTCATTTTTTCTGTAAATTTAAATCCTTTGACGCACTTATGTTTTACATACGAATAAAACAATGATAATATGTCATAATAGGTCATTTTACGACACATATAGAAGACAATGAATGAATTGAATATTAAATTGCCTCAGCCCTGTGTTGGCAATGGTTCACTAGAAAAATGTGATGGTTTTCTCTGCATTCAATGGTTTAATAAAACAGGACAAATTCAACAACTTATTGTGGTTTTAGCAATTTTCAGTGTGTACAGCAGAAACAAATTTGTTATTCCTGAGTTAATATCTTAGAACACAAATAGTTCTCCTTTAGTGTAGTTCAGTTAAATGACCTGGTGGTTGTGGTGACCGAATGTTATGATCTACCATATGAGCCAAAAACATCTTAAGCCTCACTTGGCAGAATTGTGCTGAACCCGTGTCATATCATTGGCTAAAAAGTGGTCTATCCACTGAAATATAAGTAACATTCTTTCCTCATATCTTTTCTTATGTAAATCCTTTAACAGTGAAGCATACTGAGCCTCATTTTCAGATCCGACTACAGCTCAGTGTTACTCACCCAACACCCCCAACCCCACCCTGAGCTACGTGGCTCCCCTGCTCCATATCATCTCCTTATAGCCAACACTCCTCAGCTCTGTGACTAACAGTTCGCTCCCTGGCCCTTGAGGAAGACTAATATCCTGTCCTCTTTTGCTGTAATGAAAAAGCGCAGGCCAGGGAAAAGGGATGGAAAAGTCTGTAAAAAGGACAAGCTGTTCATGGGTCTGGTCTGGGTGTGGCACTGGCTCATTTTTGCCATTTAATTTCAAGCGGGGTTCATATTGATAAGATCCACAGCTGTGGATAATTATTTTGCCATAATATGGGATGTCAGAGAGGACTTAGGACCAGCAATGTGATAGCCTTTCATAGAATATGATAAAATGCATTGTACATACAAATTATAAATGATATGTTAACTACAGTTTTGTTATGACTACTTGGGACAAAACTAGTCTAATTTAGTGGGTTATTTAAACTTTATCGTAACAAAATCATTGTTTACTATATAATTATTGTTATCAGTGGTGAACTATAGACTAATTTATTACTAATTAACTTCCAACATTGTTTATTACTCACCAGGGCAGTAAATAATGCAATGAATCTCATTTAACTCTTATACTAAATTAAAGGAGCTCTGTGCAACATTAACTTTAAATCTGTGATTTCGGGTCAGAGCCAGGATTGTCTGCACATAGCTCTCAACATGGACGTTGCTAAGCTGGCGGCTAGCAGCTAATATTGCTACCAGCGCAAACAGTTCTACCAACAGCAACAGTACTATGCAGTGCTTGCACTGGCAAGCATGGCTTCTGTGGTCAGTATAGCAGGTAGGACTGCCACAGACTAAGAATTTTCCTAGTTGACCAATAGTTGTCATTTAGGGCCATTAGTCGACTAGTAGCCAGCATGTTTATTATATTATTTGAATTATTAAATGATATATTTTGGGCGGGGCAACACAATGGTTTGAGTTGAAGGTGTGAAAAAGAATAGTATCAGTAACATTGTTAACACTGTGCTACATTACAGAGAAATACAAAACCGTACTAATGAACCTTCATTAATATAGGCCTGTATTTTATCTACAAGTGCACGTCTCACACTGAGTGAGCTGCCTGTTAATGACACTGTTGGCAAAGCAGTAATGATTGTGCTAAGTGGCTAATGGGCATGTGGCTACTTCCATGTTTCAGATGATACGTCATGTTTGTAGTCGACTAATGAAGATGAGTTTACATATCACCTTGGGTTTGTCCTTCACCTTCTCAAAAAGATCCCACACTTTGGATTTCCTGCCCGACATGTTATTAACTAGTCTGTGGAATAATCGCAGGTACCAGCCCTGGAAACTAACGTGACTCCTGTCTGACTGCTGAGCGTGGCCACTTCCTGTGTCTGTCCTTTCATATGAAATTCCCACATGATCCAGACATATAGGTTTTGATTTATTTTGACAAGATCCTAATAGATTTTTTTTTTTTTCCCTGCGACTAAATGACAAATGAAATCTTGCCAACTAATATCCTTTCTGGTTGATGAACGTTTCGTCGACTATTAGGGGGGCAGCCCTAGTAGCAGCTTTAGCTGATGATACGCTCTGCTGCAGGCATTCTGTGGCAGACATGTTGCGCCATGTCCATGTCCCATGTATTTTGGCTGTTACGCATCGTGGATAAGGATGGTGTTATCAGAAGTAACCGCCTTCGGAATATACACATAGGGACTCACATGCACAAACATGCCCTCCCAGTCAGCCCGCCTACTACAGCAAAGAGCAGATAGGCTCGTATTGCAACACACTGAGGTAGCATGACTTTATTCTCTGCTCAGGATGCCATTTCTCTTCATAATTACATAGCAAATAGTAGTTTGCTGCTTTATTAATGCTCTGAGAATAGGACACCTCAAACCATTTGTAAATAAGGAACAAATAATTTGTAAATAAGGAACAAATAATTTGCCAAATATAACAATGCCATAACAAATACTTATAATACTTTGTTAAAAAAAAAAAAAGAAAAAAAAAAAGAAAAAATAGAGAAATGGGTTAGACGGATTAGATTGCCTGTGTTATGGAGAAAACATAAGTACGAACAGTTCACAGCAAGTTCAATTTGAAGATGTTTTTCTCCTCAAACAGAGAACTTTTCAACAAATTAAAACTGGAAGGGAAATAGCAACCCAATTGTTTATTCTGAGGAGGCATAAATTCATATTGCAAGTTTGAATGGAGCTGTCCACACACTGTATCAGTGTGTGTATCTATCATGCCTGACTTGAGAACAAAACCAGCAATAGTTTGGGACAGTGAGGCTAAATGCATCCATTCACTAAAGAGGGAATTACTGACCTACTGGGTCAACTGCAGTCTGTCGCCCCGGGCCTTATTCCAAAAGCTACCATTTGGGCTACGTTCTCATGATCTTGACCTCAGCATAGATGTCACAGAGGATGGGTGAAAAACAGCATGTTCCCTGCTGCCTTCCAACATATAATACATCACTTGCCATTATGCAGTCAACATCTCGGTCTCGCTCCAACACTGGACCATTGTTTGAGGAAAACGGGCGGCATCGGTCACAGTTAAAGGAACGATTCATCATCTAGGCCATGGGCGCTCTTGACAGCGATTCCCGCAGCACTGAGGGTCTATGTGGTGCCCTTCTCGCATGCACAAGTTCACAGGGGCCCTAGACAACATCAACATACTTCTCGTGTTTTCCCATTAAAGTTGATAGAGGACAAGTTCATTTAATACCAGCTTTATCTCTTCTTACCATCCCAAAGAAGAACCCATGGACATTCAGCATTGTATGTATTACGTTTCACTGAATGTGACCTCATTTGTCATACATATCAGTGTATACTAACATAGCCATTAGTGCAGAGCTAGTATGGTGCTGTCATTATAAAAACATGTTCACCTGTGCTGTGTATTGCTGCTCAAACTGGCTGTATAGTAAAGCTGTCATGTGCATGAGGATGATGACACACTTCATGCTACACTTACATGAAGCTCTAGTTAACACTGTCACTTCTCAACATCTGTCCCTCGACCTCTCAATGCTGGTTCGCATGTTTCCATATATGAACAGCGAGTGATCACAGGGATGTCTCAGTTGCTCCTCGGTGCATGCAAGTTAAATAAAACAGCAATGGACTACGGATAGAGATGTTTGCGGCATGTCACCAGCACACACAAACATGCACGCAGATATGCATCTCTCTCCAGCTCAGTGTAGACGGCAGTGGGGAAGCACTGACCAAAACAATCTATGTTATGTGAACCCCCCATCAAACTTTCATAGGCATAATTTCTGCAGAAGGTAACAGCTCCTGACAGCCTCACCCACACACTGGGCCTTAAGGACCTGCCGAAAAAGGGCAAAAGTGAAGCCAGAGGTCTTTTTTTCTTGCTGCACATGCCTAACATTAACACAGTCACCTGCAGGAGTTTATGCATGGAAGCAGGTTTGGGTTAAGTGTAGAAATGCATGAAGCGCAAGATAAATACAGAACAGTGAAACAAAGAGACAGATCCGTTATCTTCATCCCTCACATCCATAGCACAGTTATACAGTCTGCAGTGCAGTGGAATGTTATCCACTTTGAGCTCGAGTTTATTCAATAAGCCTGTATACACATGCATCATTCATAGCTGATAGAGCTGCTTGAGAACATGATGCAGGACCCACTTTCTTTACTGGCTTTGAAGACAAAGCTGTCTATAATACAAAGCGCTGCATCACATTTCTGATCAGTTCTCAGTCGAGGACAACAGCACATAGGTACAACCGTGGTGCAGTGGGGTAAATGGGTTGGCTAGGTGTCAGGTGGGCAGGTTTCATACAATATCACAACCTTACACCTCTTGTCTAACACAATGCTTTCGAGGATGATGCTGACCTGATATTGGACATTGAACGGTATACAGCACATCCCTGTGCTCAGACAATGGGAGGACATCTAGGACAACCAACAGAGGCCACTGTGCAGTACCTAGACTTAGATCTGTGCTGATCTAGGTCTTCTCTGTTAGAGCTACAAACTATTGGAACTCAGTACCAAGTGAGATAAGACGGTGCAACAGCTTGGTTGGTTTTAAATGTAAAATGAAATCGTGGCTAAAATCAACCCAAGCATGTACCCACATGAACTCAAAAACTTGATCTCATATTATGAAATCTTGTTATATCTTAATGTTGTAGTCTTATTGTTGCTGTTGTTACTGCTGAAGCCGCCGTGTCATGAAGATGTTCTATTTTGTAATTGTGTTTTTTATATAATACCTTTCTTTGTCTTTAAGCAGAGACATTATTCTCTGTTTCCTGCCTAGGGACTACAGAAGAAAATGAGGTTATAGCTAACTCTGGTGCAGCTAAGTAGCTCTGCATTGTTCCTGTTAAAACATCTATGGTCCACTAACAACCTAGAATAAAATGTGTAACTGAGATCAGTATTGACAGGTGAGGAGAGGAGGGGAGGAAAGCATGGCTGTGCCCACCACTGTGGTCACTTAGGTCCAGCCTCTGTATTTTCTTTGTGGTGCACAGTACATAACAAAGTCGTGAAATAATAAAGTAAATAATGAATAATGCCAAGATCACTGAATGAGTCATCTGATCATTCAGTGGGTGGGTGTGTGGTGAAGTAGATGATCTTAACTCAGAGCTGTTGTTCTTTGACTGTGGCGTCAACGTGCAGCTGAATCCATGTGAAGTGTGATACAGGTAACTAGAGAACTTAACTAGTCAGACATCATCTGACTAACAGTTCCTGTGCAGTTGCACCACAGTGAACAGTGGCCATCCATCATGGTGACCAGCTTGTTAGTTTCACTTTCACCCCTATATACTGTTGTATGTAAGAATGTGGTCAAAACGGTTACTGCACTCAAATTCAAAATACTGCCGTGAGTCGTGTCCGCCCCCCCTCCCCTACAGATTCGAGGTTGCTGGACAGTGGCACGCTGGAGACTGATTTGTTTGCCCACGGGCGGCTGCCATGGCAGGGCCGCATCGCCGCGTCCGTGATCTTCGGTTTTCCAGCGGACCGTTCGAGCAAGTCCGGCTTCTCTGCTGCTAACGCTGCTGCCGGGATACAGCTGAGGAGGAGCCGGCTGCTAATGCTATGTACCGGGACACTGCTAATGCTGCTTGCCGTGCTGCTGTAGCTCAGTCGTAACTGTAACTGATGCTGAGACTCTACTGACTGCGTGACTGGTAGACGGCGGTGGGTGGCGCAACAGGCCACAACACAAATTCAAAACATAAACATGATTTGTGGACTGTAAAATTTTTTTTTAAATGCAAATATTCTGGCTGTACTATTGTTGTCGGTGAGATCAGTATGTTATATGAACATTATTCCTTAGTCTCTGTGACATATTAGGAGGATTTTATGACTATTTGCTTTAGATTTCTTACATATAGCTCCTTTAACTAAAGAGTGTCCTCGTATCATCTACATATTGATGTCAACTGACCCTTGGTGTACTTTCTTTGTTGAGACGGACAAACGATGGCAAGACTGTCAATCAAATCAAAAGGGAAAGGGAAGATGAAAGAGAAAGGGCAGATGTGCAGACAAGATATGGAGACGAGAGTAGAAGAATAGGTACTGCCCACTGTGCCAAGGTTAGGAACAGCATTACGTCCCTGTGTTGTTCAACACAAACAAAAACTGACCTGATCCAATTCAAACTGGGTCACTGGTATTAAGTATGTTCTTTATTAGCTACATTGGAACCTACAGAGTGCTGCAGGGATGAGGTTTATTTATAGGCCAGCCCAGAAGTTAGCGTCGCCCAGGTTCCCTCGACAAAAAGCCAATGGGATTTTTCCACTGCATTTTGGATTAATATAGTGGCAAACAAAAGTTTATGTTAGTAACACATTTTGTTCAGCAGGATAATCTTCACAAATGAGCACCTCTTTTATGATCAGGGTGGAGTTTTATGTATGTGTTTTATGTCATAGAACAAAATGTGAAAGTTTCTTAAGCTTGTGTTAACCAAGCTTATTTCAGGCATCTAACCAAAATCCCATTGACTTAACCAGAGTTAACCAGAGTGCTAAAATGCTAACTCACCGCTCTATAGCCTCAGTTTAACAACAACCCAAACACCTAGAATAATTTTAGTATAATAATAATAATAATGTGTAATGGTATAAATTTATTTAATGTTTGTGCACACTACTGTTTGAGACACATTTCTATAATTCGAGACCAAAATTATGCAAACAGAAAGAAAATAAAGAGGGTACTTCCAATTAAATAAGTCACAGAGAAAGGGACAGGCAGTGAATACAGAGGGTGAGAGGGGTGTTCATTATATTTCAGTGGTGTTTGTGGTGTGAATTTCCCTTAACTTGAACACTTCATTAACATTGTTAGCACTCATTTTTATGTTTTGCGGTCGATGATTCTAGCCACATATGTATTTACAGATTGCAGTGTGATTCAGTATTTCACAGTATTTCTAAAACCCTGTGTGTGGCCATAGAGGGAGGAGGAAAAAGATATTCATTTACAAATGACTTGACTGGCTGTCTTTAGCAATGCTAATCAGACAATGAAAAAAAGATAATAAGATACTTAAAGTAACCACTTAAATGTCAGTCAGACACAGCCCACAGCTCTGTGCCTGTGTTGCTGGCCTGAGTGGGACTCAAGGAGTGTCTAGACAACGGCATATACCGAGCACTGGTGCCTGTGTTAGCACCATGCAATGAGCTCACAGAGCAAACACGGAAAATTGACAACATCAGTTCTCTCAGCTCTCAGTGAAAAGCTTTCAGAGGATTAATTTTTGGATGCATCACACTTCCGTATGTCCGCAGTGTAAGCAATGGCAAAAATAACACCATTGGATTTGGATATGCAACAAGTGCTACTGGGCTACTGTCGTGAGGGAGGGAGGGAGGGAGGGAGGGAGGGAGGATTATTAACAGCAACTGTGATGTCATTCTGCTTGGCACTTTTACTGGCTGTGTGAAAGAAATGTAAATATGGTTGTTTGATCATCTGATCATTAAAGCTGTTCTGTGAGAGAGGCATTCAGTGGAGGGAGACTTATCCAGACTTTAAGCAGACAGTTGGTGAATGTGATGGAGTTTAACAAGTCATGAATCACTATAGTTCCATATTTTAATATTTTGGAGTGTTGGTTTTTACACTAGTTAGCAGTGGCTTTGGCCTCTTATCAAAGAGCTGTCCACAAAAATATTTGATAACAGGAGACAACTGGTTATCCATATCCTAACAGCTTATATCTTCAATAAAACAAGAATGTTTTTAATGAAGCTTATACAGTCGATCTTAACCATCTTCAAGGGGGAATTCTGGCTTTGCGTTTGGAAACACGTATTTGCTGGTATTTCTGTGTTAAAGGTCCGGTGTATTTAGCGACATCTAGCAATGAGGTTACAGAACTGCATTTTCTCCCGTGCGCCAAGCGTGTAGAAGAACTAAAATGAAATTAATACTTCTGTGTTGAACCGACGCCATAGCTTGACATGCACCTCCTCAAATATGTAACTACGCGTTGCGGCGACACAGACTTCCTGTCTAATTTTGTATGTTGAAACAATTTCCCTCAGTGGAAACAAAGATATTACTTACTTTTATTTCAAAATTATGAAACAATTAATTGTGAAGACAATAAAGCCTCCACAAAATAGCATTTAAAGTCTTGTGTGTGATTTATTCTGGCTTCCTAGGAGCAGAGGAAATCTCAGCTATTTGCTGGGCTAATCTATACAATGTGAAATGCCATAGGCTTGTGCTAATAACATTAGCATGTTATATGTGTTTGAAAAACGTGTTTAGTATTAGACAGTTGTTTTGTCGATGAACCTTGTGAGTTATGATGAGCTAAATTTTGTAACATTACCTTTGTTAAATGTTTCTTTTGTCCCGGGCTTCATATGAGAAGAGGAAAAGTCTGCTAGCAGCTAGGCTAATTCATACAATGTGAAATGCCATAGGCTTGTGCTAAAAACATTAGCATGTTGTATTTGTGAGGAAAATGTGTCATACAAAAGACAAGTGCCTTGTCTGTGAATGCTGCAAGTTATAGTAAAGCTGATTTGTGTACTTGTGTTTGAAACTGTCACTATTAAGCCATGTTAAATGTGCGTTTTAGGTGTGTTTTGAATCAACTAATCTTTACAGCACTTCACAGAAACCTGACCAGTGTAACCAGGGGTGTAACTGCAGAGTGACAAGAACACACCACTGCACAAATATAAATGACACAACGGCAAAGGCTATGGCGTAGGCTCTGCATAGAGCTGACACACAAGTATAAATCCGTCTTCAGTGGACTCACGCGAAAACCCGAATGGCCCTATCTAGAGCCAGTGTTTGGTTTGTCTGATACGGGCTACTGTGGAAACAACTAGGCGGACTCTGTGGGAAAGGACCCACTCCATCTGTAGATATAAAAGACTAATTTTAAGGTAATGAAAACACAACAATTCTTACTGTCAGCTGATTATAACCTAATGAAAAAATAGTTATGGATATTATATACCATTCCTGCCAATAGATGCCCCTAAATCCTACAGACTGGACCTTGAATAGAACACTGTGCCCTGTGCCTGACCTTACAGTCAATGACATCCAGTATTTAACATGTAGGAAAATGCTTCTACTGTGAAGGGGTAATATCTCACAGCTTACTTATGAGTGATTGATGGAAAGGACAGAAGAGCCTCTAACCAAATCCCCATAGATCCATGGCTATTAGTCTGATAACATGACCTGCTATGGCACAGGGAGTTCTGTCTGTCTAGACCCTGTTCAAGGAGTAAAGCTTGGGCTCTTTGGACAAATGAACAAAGCTCGCTGATGGTATTTATGTGCTACAATGAAATGAGCTCGAGAGGGGCTGTGAGTCATGGTACCAGATCAGTGTTACTAATGAAGATGAGAGAAAAAAAAACTAAGTGAATGAATGAATGCCAATGACCTTAGCCAACATAACACCAATACATAAATACTGAAGTGGATTTTTTTTTAGCAAAAAGAGTGATTGAGAGTGTGAAGCTAGAAAAGAAAGTTGAAAAAAAAAAATCTGACATTAACAAATGATAATTGTTGTATCACCATCCTTTGAGGATCACTGTGCAGGCAACAAGGATCCTGAGACAGATGGAGGCCCATCTGAGCAAACCCACAAACCAAAAGGGCCATCAATCAAAGTCTGTGAGATTTTATGGGGATGGGCTGTGATGTTAGTGTTAGCATCTCCCTGTCTGTCATCAGGAAAACAATTTCACAAACCCACAAAACACACTCACAAACACAGGCGCTGTCAGAGCAACCATCGCGTTTAAGAGAATGTTGGACGACTGGAGAGTGGAAGACCAAATCGACCCCGTAACCTCTCGGGGCACGTTTAAGCTGCACACTCACCCGTGTCTTAAAAAAATATCCCAAGTCTCTCATCCATTGCATAGCGGCTTTTACATCTTGAAAGGACCCCACCATTAGGCACCCACCAGCTTTTGCAATTTAACATGTCAGCATCCTTGGGGAATTGTAGAGAGTTGTTCAAGTTTTGTGCCTCGTTGCCTGGGGGGTTGGGGGTTTGGCAGTGCTCTCCAGTTGACTAATTAAAGTCTAAACAAGTGCATAAATAAATACAGATGGGGACTGCAATTCATGGGCAGCTTTGGCTCTAAATGGACGGCTGGACTTACAGTAGAGTCAGACCAGTCAGACTCATCCAGTCACATGAGAGACTGAGAGAATGTGTGTATGTGTGTGTCTGTGAGAGGAAGAAACAGAAAAAAAGGAAAGAATACATGAGAGGGAGAGGAAAAGAGAGACAGAAGTGAGGGAGAGGATGAAAAACTAGCATCCCACGATGCATAGCAATGATTTGCACAGCCATATTTAGCCCAAGCTGCATGGTATCTCAAGTCTGAGGCAATAAACCATGGTACCCTCTGAGAAAGCTGTAAAACATCCTGCAAACATAATGTACCTTAGCAAATGTTATCTGTTGTTTTCATTTATTAAGGCCTCTGTGAGGTCCGTGCTCCTGTATAATCAAGGAACAACAACAAGCCATTTACATCTGCATCAAAAGTATTTCTGACTCTAAACAAAATCTGCCTGCACGGATATGGACAAAATGATGATGGTGCCATTAGAGGCTAAGCGGTGCACACAAAGAAATAGTTTCACATTTTCAGAAATACCTTGATTCATTTTCTTGCAGAGACTTAGATAAGAAGAAACTACCCTCATGTCTCTATGGTAAATATGAAGCTACAGCCGGTATATGATTAGCTTAGCTTTAAGACCAAGAACAGACAGACAGAGCAACCCTGGCTCTTTCTAAAGGTAGCAAAATCCACCTACAGTACCAACACCTCTGATGTTCTCTAATTACCTCTTCCTTAAGCCTGGAGGGGATCATGTGTTTGGTTGTGTGTGTGTGTGTGTGTGTGTGTGTATCAATCTGTTTCCTGCTAATCTCACAAACTGCTGGACCCATCAGCCTAACATTTTTTGTGCAAATGTATGACTGTATGCTCAAGGACCTCTCATGGTTGCAGTGATTCTCAATTGTCAAAAAAAATGTTTTATTGACTTTTTTATACCAGCATTGACTCCAAGTTTTCCGGATATTGGCTCAGCTAAAAACAACACGCCTTACTGTCTCCTGCAGGCCACTTTTTGGCCTTCATCATGGCTGAAAAACTGACATCCATAGATTGGTCCCATTTTGGATCAGAGCATCTGCAGATAAGATCCATACCTGATATGTTATGATCCACCAATATAGGAAATAGATAAGTCAATTGTAGACTTACAGATTTTGTTGATCTGGTCATTTATTCATAATATTTATGCTCCTACCATAAGTAGGCAGTTAAATGGTTTGTTTTTTGTCTATTTCAATTGTGCTTGTTGCTGTTATTTCCCACTTTGTTGTGCTGTAGCCTAAAGACAAAGTTAACACCGTTCAAAGTCCAGTTATGAACAACATCGATCAAAAATTTGAGGCTGTGTTTCAGTTATTGAAGATACATTCATGCTCACAATTATTTTGTATCTGTATTTCACATACAGTGCTGATTAGCAGGACAACTCAACCTGCTCTTTACAACATGCCACAGCTCCGGTGTGTATTTTAATAGGCTTCTGAGACACCTTGGGCAGCTGCGTAGAAACCAGAATGAGGTCATCAGGCAGAGATCTGCACTCTACTAAGTGCACTTTTCTAGTTAACATAATTTTTGTGTGTATGTAGCCCATATAAAAACACAAAGTTGTGGTTTTACAGGAGGTTATATTCCACTACTTCATGTCTGGGCACGGTAACTTCCTGTCGGACTTTTCGATTTTGGCATTTTGGCACTTGCAGCAAAGTAAAGGAGGACTTCTAGCCACGGATCAGCCCTCTGTTTTTAGATGTCATCAACTTAAGGTAAACGCCAGAAGTTAAAGACACACCTTCAAACCCTCGGCCCTATTGTCATTGAGATGCAAATCCCTGCTGTGCTGAGATGACACACCAAGTCAAACCAAGTCAAGCCAAGCCAACACATGTTAGATTGTGATCCTTAGAGTGGCTGGTAGGCAGATTTTGTTACCTTATAATGGAGCTGTCTGCTTGTGGTAGCGTCATATTTTTGGTTGCAGAGTGGTTTTGGTCTTTTAATTTCACTCATAGCAAGAAAGCAAATATTCTCCATATTGTCAAACTACGCTTTAAACTCTTTTAACATTATTTGTTCTACCTTTTTTTCTTAAAGCTATATCAAACAGACATAGTCCAAAAATGACAAACCAAAGGAAAACACGAGCTTTAACTGTTGTCGGCAGTTATATGTGAGGCTATTGAACATGATGCAACAGATGTTCACACAATTATGATCCAATAAGCCACAATAAGCATAATTTGGATATCCTATTACTATAACCCACTGCACAGACACAATTTCAGTCTAAAGCTCTTTATTAATAAAACAGCTGCCCATCTCTGCGTGAGTGCAACCTGCCCGACTGAAGTGTCTATATCTTCTAAGGCCCATGTCTATGAGAGACAAGATATGACACAAGCTAATACCTGATGCTTGTGTTATAATGAGCTCGTTAAACTATATGGGGCCTTGTTTCCAACAAGAGCCACTAACCAGCCTCTGCAACATGTACAAGTCCATAAACTTTTATTGGTTCCCACCCATTGAATCCCCAGCCATTAATTGTCAGGGTGGGTGGTGTGTTTCATTACTAAGTGCAATCTAACCTTGTTCAAAAATAAATAGACCAAGAATATAAAAGAGGTCTGATGACTCACAACACAAGCTAAGTGAGAGCATAATTTAGAACAGAGGATATTGAAGTGCACGCAGTTATAACTTAAAAATACAATACAATTTAATTCCTCATATCTCACACACCTATTTTATTACATTTAATACCCTATACATGCTGGCTTCACTTTAGTTTACTCGCCGCCTTTGATGAATTAACACAATCAATTAAGTTTTCATTGTTGAGTTAACCACAGCACATTTTGTTTTTATGCTGTGAACGTACTGGAATGTATGGACAGAACAAAGAGGTCATGCTGGAAGGAAAAAAAAAATCAATGCTATTGTTTAGGGTCTACAGCATCTAGTGTTGAGTGCTCTTTGATCAATGTCCGTGAACACCTTGTACATGTTGCACAACGTTTGATTGTTTAGATCCTTGAGGGCACTCATTTACAGTATGAGCACTCACACACCTCAGCTATCAGTCATGTTGCAGTAACGACATTGCATACCATATGTTAATAGGAAAACCACTTTAAGACCAACTCATATGGAAAGCTCCAGTGATTTGTCTTTTTAATTTTACTCTTATAATTAGTCCAACCATTGTTCTTAGGGGATGGTCTAGGTATAGCTGTATGAGGTACTTATTCATAGTCAGTCTATTAACTTAAGAACATAGCGGTTGGTATGCTGCCAGTTTGGAGAAGCATGCAAACATACCGCCATGGAAGCTAAGCATGTGCTGCTGTGAACGGAGGCAGCAGCATCTAAAGAAGTCAATATCAATTAAAGGGCCAGTGTGTAAAATGGGTTGAAAACCGTTGGAAACAGTGACATCAGTGGTCAAATTCTAGATTGCAGGGCTCACTCGCTCACCCCTCCCGTCTGGTAAATGACGGTGGCCCCGTAGGGACAAAAAGCCTTGCGCAGACACAAGTTTTTCAGGAGTAGGTCTATCTAGCTATGAGGTGAATGTCTATTTAGAAATCTAAACCATGTTACGATATTGTAATGAATCACTCACGAGCAGGAGACCAGAGTAGCGTTCGGGAAAAAGGCCAGTTTATTTAAGCACTCCAGAAACTCCAGTAACACTCCAGGGGGTAAAAGACTCCGTCCCAAACTCTGACTCTTCTAGCGTAACACACACACTCCATACACACATTCTTGTTTACCATCCCAAGCGGGTACCCCCTCCCCTCTCTGCTCCACCAATCTCCAGCCCGCACACTGACTGACAGCGTAGCCTGTAAACAGAGCTCAGCTGTTTATTTAGCCTAGCAATATCTCCGGACTATAGTAGCTGCAATGGACGACTTTGAACGCGATTTTGAAGAGTTTCTTGTAGCGGACACAGACCCAGAGCCATACCTGTTTGAGCCGGAGCATACAGATGAGGAACTCCATGTGTTTGATGCTGAGCGGGCGAGAAGAGAGGCTGACTCCTCCGCTTCCATTTTGCTGCACAGAATGGGATTCGGTGCTATCATCGTTGGGGAGATATATCATCAGGAGGAAAAGCGCCGCAGAGAGTGCATCACAAGGAGTGAAGTTGCGTCTTCTTTTCCTCGCAGATGACGGTTCGGGTTCATTCTCTCCTGTTGCATGGTAAGTGTGGTCCATTCGCAAACTTTATAACTAAAAACACTTTTCACTACTCTCTATCGACGAACTACTAGCACTCTCTGCTGTTTCCTCCTCCTTCTTTCTTCCTTCTGCTGTCTTTGTTGGTTCATTTATACACGTGAAACACGTTCTCTGGCTGGCTGGATTGTCCACTCGGTCTGCCGTACATACATGGCGGCGCAAGATGGCGACCTCTCTAAAGCAAGGCCCTTGCAATATATATATATATATAAAAGCATAATTATAAGGCTACGAAAACCAAACAAATTTTATTTTATAGCGATTATACACTTGTATAAACATATTAATGGGTAAAATATTCAGATTCAGATTTAGATTGACAATAAATGCCAAATATTACACACTGGCCCTTTAAGGTGTAGGCTTTATTTATAATGTTTTAATACATGATCTTGCCTTCAGACGGCTCTTTCAGACAAGGAACTGAAGCCATTATATCTCTTCAAAGCCAGACTCCAGTGAGAAAAACAATTATTTACCACAGCTGAACACAGGAGCTGATTGTGACCATGATGACAGCATCGATGGAGACCTGACGGCATATATGATTTCTACGTCAAAAAGGGCTGACTGCAGCAAGGTAGAGTATTCTTAGAATATTCTTAATATGACCATCCATCTGTTTTCATTTGCTTATCTGGGTCCAGGTCGTGGACGCAACAGGATGAGCAGAGTACTCTGAATGTCCCTCTCCGTAGTGATACTTTCCAGCTTCCCAGGCATTCCCAGGTCAGATGAGATATATAATCCCCCTAGTGTGTTCTGGGTCTACCCCAGGGCCCCCTACCAGTCTTCATATAGTGTGCACTATTAATATTGATATTGGCTAAAATGCGTTTTTCTGCTGCTGCCATCCACAGCAGTACATTGCTTAGCTACTGTGACGATACTCTTGCCTGCTTCTCCAAACTAGGGGCGTGCTGAATGCCATTTACCGTAGGTAATAGACTGACTATGGATAAGTACCTCATACAAACCCATGCTAATCCTTTGAAGGTGCTTTCTACATACTTTACAACCAAGGATCTGCAAACTTGTCACGAGGAATTTCAGCCTGTGGAGATAGTTGTGTAACGTCTTCCTGAGAAAATAACTCAAATGATGTCATCACAGGTATCACAGGCACATATGAAACTGGGGTTGGGGGTCCACTCCCAGGAAATTTTGCATTCTGGTGAATTCTTATGCATCAATTTTTTTGCATCAATTAAAGATGGCAATGTCTTTAATTTCATCAAAATAAAAGTCCTCTGCTGCTTTCATGTTTTCATTGGGGGGGACAAATGCACGTTCTATTGAGGACGTATCCCGTGTCCTCCCTAAAATCTACACCCATGTGCATGCAGTCATGTGTGAATGGGTGCAGGGATTGATATTCAGGGAAATCTATACCGTCAGTTCTTATCTTAAGACCTATGGAAAATGCTGGTATGGCTATGGTGTGAATGAAGGCAGTAACATTGCAGGGTCAAGCAAAAGTAGAGGGTTATGTCCATCTGATGAAAAACACATTCATGTCGAGTAAGTGAACTGATCAAAACACTCCACTGACACATCTGAATGTGTGTTTCTGATTCAATAGATCACAAACACATTACCTGCCTCGCAATAATATGCTTAACGATTAAATACATTACAAGAACAAACTTTTCCTCATTCCTCACTTGCATTGTTTCAAAAAAAAACACGAGGCGTCTTCGGTCATTTATGTGTAAATCCAGCCTTGCCCAATCTTCTTCTTCTGTTGGGTTTTATGGCAGTTGGCATGCGTAAGTGTTGCATTATTGCCATCTGGTGGACTATCTCTTGCCCATTATATTCAGGCATTGCCATGACGTGTGAATGACGTGTGAATGTAGTGCATGTGTGAATAGTGACAATCACTAGCAGTGCCTGAGAAGTCATCCCAGTAATTTACAGGGAACTATGTGTGAAAGAGGCTTCAGAAATTCAAACCGTTTTCCAGTATTAAAATAACCAATTAAGATGATTGTGTGGCCTTGGTGGAGATATGCACTCTGAGGGCCTCCTAGCTTCACTACAGTTATTTGAGGTTTGTTTTTGGAGTTTGTGCCGCATTGGAATATTTATTCCAAGTACCATATCTTTGTCCTTCTTTTGCAGCCTGTCATTTGCATCCACTGACTTGAATACAGAATCATACTTGTTAACATTTTAGCCCTGAAGCACGGGAATGACTTGTGTGTGTGGAATGAATACATCATTCACTTCTGTCTCTGATAGTGATTTATGGCCCACAGCCTTTGTGGCTGACAAAAGATAGACAGCTCACTGGCCTGCTCCCAACATGCCCCCTCACCCTCCCCACCAACCTCCCAATACACATCTCTAACACAACACACAACAGATACCGTTGCCTCGAAAACTTTTAACTTAACATGTAAATAAACACTAAGGGTGCCAGGCTTCCATGTTAAGCTTTTAAAACCCCATCAAATGCGAATTGCAGTGCCAGCAATAAGAAAGGACAAACTGTCCTGCGTTATATATGCACTGATACCTAACAGGAGTCTACAGAGCCCAGGAGGTGTCATTGGGAAACAACAAAAAAAAACAAAACTAATTTGCCTCTTTCAAGCTCTGTCTTTCAGTCTCTCACCACCCAAACAAAGTAACAAAGCCACTCCTTAATGAAAAATATACAACAGCTGTATAGGTTAACTGCTACCCCATCACACAGGTCAATGTCCTAAAGTTTTAATCCACATTCCAGCTGACAGACAAAAGCTGCTATTTCTTTCCTCAGCTGGCAGGAGCGCTCACACAGACCTCTCACTAAATCACTTCACCTTTCATGTATGTTGAGTTCAGCCTCTTTTTGAAGCTCGACAATTTCACAGAGTCTGAGTCTGTTAGATGAATAAATCTTATCCTTTATGTCCACATGTCACTGAATGAAAGCCGTTTCTAACCAGTGCAATGCAAAAAATAGGGTACAGACATACGGAACATCCACATGTGAATTTTCTGGACCGGGCTGGGTGCGAATTGTCCGTGTTGCCGTGTTCCATTTTTGTCAATCCACAACAAAAACGCATCCAGACAGAGACTGTATTAAATACTGTAAATATTGTCAGCCATCGCAACTCAAATGCCAGAGTAAATGCTGGCATTGTATGTTTCTGCAAAACATGGATATGTAAATGTGTATGTTATTTTGTCACAAATATGTTGAACCTTTAAGCATCTTCACATGTCAACAACACTGTGGTTAACGTATGGTGGGATTAGTCTCGCCACCAGACAATCAGAGATCTCCGCCTTCTGATAGTCTGGGGACACTCCTTTCTAAAGTGTGTTTAACACACCGGCGAAAACGGCCGGCAACAAAGCAACGCCTCTTGCATTTTTGAAAAGGACATGCCTACTCGGAAATGTGTGCTCCTTCTTTTCTCGTCTGCAAGGAAACAAACACACAGAGAGCTTGAAAATGGATGCCGAGAGATTTAACTCCATTTTATGAAACGTGTGCTCATCCGTAAAAAAAATATTTTTTTTCCAGCGGATGTCTTAGTTACAATATGATTGAGCTAACTGGAGTAGTTTCATGTCGTATCCGACAACGGGAGGCTTTTAACAGATGACGTCCTGATGTTAGCTTTGCTGCTGCTGTTAGCTGTCCCTGTCAGCTGCAGCCACTGATGCTTTCTAGACATTGTGATTTCCCAAAACTGAATAAATACCACACATAGCAACACAAAACTGCTTTGCTAGCTCAATCATGTTGTAACTAAGATATCCGCTGGAAAAGATATTTTTTTCACGGACCGTTTAACGAGTTATTACCTATTACAGACACCACTAACGGCTAACAGGGCTAACAGCTAACGGTTAGCCCAGCTAAACGTGCACACAGAAATAGTAATGTTTGTTCAATCATTGTGTTGATAGACTTTACAAACATCGGATTAGTCTAAACGGTGATACAGTGATGTGAAAAATGTGATATATATATATATATATATATATATATATATATATATAAGTTATATATATATAGCTCTGCTGGTTTTCTACCCGGACTATAGACTATAGAGGGAATCGCCTTGTAAACAACAAGGCGATTCCCTCTATAGTCCGGCCGGATGGATGAATCATGGCCTTGTAAAAGATTATGTTTGTTTCTTTTAGTTGGTAAGAATGTGTCGCCGCAAACGCGACAAACATCCACTAACTTTGACGCCGTTTTCTGCGAGCATGGCTGAGCCATTTTGTACCGCTACATGTGTTTCTAGTGGGACCATGTTTACAAGCACAAGAGTTCAGCGAGCCACCAAAGGACCGCCCTGCAGATTTACTATTGGTTCTGCAACGTAGGGAGTTTTTTTAAACTCTGAAATTGTATCCGCCCATCTAAACACAAAATCAGGGAGAAAGTCATCAGTCTTTAGTTAAGCAAAGCGTCTAAAGGTAGTGTCTATAGGTGAGGTTTAGCCACATAAAACACTTATGGTTAGGGAAAATAACATGTTTTGACTTAAAACACCCATCTTTGGTGGCACACTCACCACTGGAAATGCTGCCAATGTCTTGCTATAAAACAACTGGTGTTGTGTTTATTGGTCTCAAACAGTGGTCTGCAGCTTGGCAGCCAGTTTTGGTGGCATATTCACCACTGGAAACGCTGCCGATGTCTCTCTTTAAAACATGTAGTTTTGTTGTTGGTGTCAGTCAGTAGTTTGTCGTGGTCTGCAGAGTGGCAGCCGTCTCACCTGTATGTTATGCAATCCACCATCCCCTCCATGTTCTGATGACAAAGTCAGCTCATAATGTCATCAGATTTACACCACTTTAGAAATGCTGATATGATACATATGAAATGTGCAACTGTCACAAATCTGTAGTTTGCAGAATTGTACAATGCTGACAATTTTCTTCTGGTGACTGGGCTGACCATAAAGACTGCAAGAATCATGACCTATACATAGGGTCCCAGGAACAGCACCTTAGGCAGTGATGAAGCACCGTTAATAAATGATCCTCCTGCAAAGCAGGACGCCACAACAGACTGGTGATCTACTGACAGTCTTTAACCTTTATTACAACTGAACATGATATAACATCAGTTAAGTTTTTAGCTCATTGTAGGATTGTTATCCAGGAGCCCGCAGGCAGATAAAGCCACATTAACCTGAGGTGGAAAATAAAAAGATAATGGAGATAAGTGGGTCAATATCGTCTCGAAAATAGCTCACAGCTTTCCAGCAATTTAAAATCAGCTCTATTTTTTCCCTTTTCACATGCAAGTCTTAAACAAATTTAATTTCACTATTTGTAAACAGGAAAAATCCTTTTATATCGTTGTGGTGGGAAAGTGCCAGGCATGTGATGCCTGCAGGTGTGAATGATGACTATATCATTTACAGTCACAGTCCAATATCCTGTGAGTGTTGCTGCTGATGGGAAAGGTGTTTGATGGAGCACACACACACACATTTTGGGATAAATTAATCTAAAAATATATTTAACATGCAGCTTTCCTTTGTGTTAATCTCAGCCAGGACTCAGCCACCTGCTGAGGCTTCTGAGGGCCTTGGGCACTAAAATACTTTGCCCCATCCCCTCATTTCAAATAGTAAAACTTGATGTAAATTAGATCTGATGATTTTGCATCAGATGAGTTGTCTGATATAATTAGTGCATAACCTGGTTGTACAGGCTTGTTAACCAGGTGTGTTGGGGCAGGTGCTGGAGGCTCAGAGGGAGCTGCCCATGGACTCAAGTAAACAAGCATGCAGGGCTCATTATGTCTACTTCCAAACGAATACCCACGGTCAACATGTTTTATTTCACTGATTGGATAAACAAGTTGGCAACATGTGATACTTAAAGTTTTAACATTCATTCGTTCTTTCACCACTTATCCTGTTAGGGGTTGCGGGGGGGCTGGAGCCTATCCCAGCTGACATTGGGTGAGAGGCGGGGTACACCCTGGACACATCCAGGCACACTGATGTATGTGAGAGCACCTTTCACCCAGACTATCTGACAGAGACAGACAGCCATGCACAATCATATTCACACCTACGGCCAATTTAGAGTCACCAATTAACCTGCATGTCTTTGTGGGAGGAAGCCGGAGTACCCAGAGAGAACCCACGCTGACGCAGGGAGAACATGCAAACTCAGCGCAGACTGGTGCCACCTAGGGTTTAAACGGTTCAATAAAAATCACAAATTTGCACAGAAATTTGTGAAAACTGATTTTGTGGGTTCTTATGAATGCTTGCATACGTTTATGTAGGGCAAAAAAATTTGGCTCTTGATTTCAGCTGATTTTCGCCTGCGGAAATATATATATTTGACTAATGAAATCCTCTGTTCCTCCTGATTTCATACCTCCAGGTCATAGCTTGCTTGCTGCCAAAATGGCGAATGTTTTTGCTTTCTTCTTCATGTGGGATACGCTGAAGATGCTAATGTAGCTAATACGCACTTGCTAACATTATATGTTGGTCATAGAACGTTATATGTTGGTCACGGTCTAAAACAAACAGAAACACATAGCTACTCTGTGTGTAATTGACAAACAGTGAAAAATTGAATTTCTTCTCGGGGATTAATAAAGTATATAAAATTAAAATTAAATTAAATTACTTATTAGCAGAATAATGTCATTGGACCACTGGGTGCTGTCAACTTTTCTTCTCTGGTTGCAATGGCTGACAATATTTGTCCTTCAAAACAGCATGGTTTAAGGAAGTTTTTATGTTCCCTAATTATTGTGCTGCGCTGGGACTCCACTTGACCTTGGTCACCTTAGTCCTGATGTCTTTGAATTTGACAAGCATTACACTCAGTACCTGCACCCTACTTAACTTCAAGTCTCCAACAAGCATGGCCATACAATTCAGGCATTATGTCAATGAAATACAAGTATGATGGGAATTTAGGCATCTGATGTCATGCTGTATTAGGCTATAATATCATCTGATCTAATTTATTATCTATATTGTTTTGAATCCAGAGAGTGACAAAAAAACAGCACCTATTTTGCTCATTGGGTTACAGTGTAACAACTGGTCATGTCACTGAGCATAAAAGCCAACTCGGCTGTGCGTCAACAAAGTAAAAAACTGATGCCACACACAGCTTTCTCTCCCTCTCTCCTGCACATCAGCAAGCACCGAACTTCAATGCACTGACAGTATTAATGTGTGTTTTGACATTTAACTGTATGCTCTTTTGGAGCAGCTGTCTGGATGAAACGTCTCCAGCAGGGCCGGGCTTCCAAATATGTATCATGCAATTGGCTTTAATTTATGAAGGACAGCCAGATATCTGATTTCACGCATATCAGGCGACATTATGTGATCTAATATATGGCTAGTTTTAGGCTATTATTTGTAATTTGGGTGCACTGTGAAAAATGTTGCAGTGCTAAAGCCCTTCAGCAGCCACAGAGATGGAGCCTGAGTGTGGCTCCGTCATTTGGTGATAACTGTTTATTTAGAGGGTCTTTATTATTACATATTATTATTACGTATTATTATGTATTATATGGAGATGGAGAGTGGAGGGAATTCCATCAAGGTGAGGGTCCTAAAAATATTCATAAGGCTCAGGAGGGTCTGGCATTCTTGCTTTTTTTTAATTTATAGAATGATGAAATATTAGATTGAGCCCCCCTCCCCATCGCAACAGTTTCGTACTGCTCCTTATGAATAATTAATGAAGTTACAGTTGCTGTGCCATGCGCTTAAAAATGCCCATTCTTAATTTGCAAAAGGCACTTGTTGTTCCTGCTGCTGTGTGATGGCTACAGGTATTTAATAATTAATAACAAACATATTATTCAGTGACATGTTAACATCGACTCAGCAGAGCGAAAGAGATGTTTGGTGATTTTGGAGACATCTGTCTGTGTGTGTGTGTGTGTGTGTGTGTGTGTGTGTGTGTCTCCTCAAACCAGAGCCTCAAACACTGCGGCTTTCACACTCTCTGCAATCTTTATGGAACAATCTCGGAGATGGAATTTGGAAAAAAAAAAGGCCCGTTGATGTTAACCTATACAGCTGAGGTATATTTTCCATTAAGGTGTGGCTTTACGGTTAAAATCAAAGATAAACTGAGAGCAGAAATGTTTAATTTCAGAGCACATATTATTACTTTTCTCCATGACACTTGCCTGGCTCCATAGGAGTTCACATGCTACTTTAGCACATACTGTTTGTGCTTATATATGGGAGGCATAAATAGTTTTGTCACCAGTTCACCACAGGGCTATCAGACACCCACTCACACCCGTATACAGGTAAACACTCTCAAACTCTGAGAAACTATGGAAACTACACAACACAGCAGGCTGAGATACAGAAACTGTAAAAATATAGCAGCCAGTTACTGCGATATAAAGTATATGTTAAACATATAGGCACATGTAGAACGGACAAACTTTGTAACTGAAGTAGTTCTTCATCTAAACGTGACTGACTTCACTTCATCCTAAATATCTCTGGTGAATTTACTTAACATAAATACAAGACAGATCAGTTATTTATTGTTAGGGATGGGAATTGATATCATTGTCATGATCAGTTCTGCTCATTGGTTTGGTTATGGATTCCCTTGTCGATTACAGATCAATTTCTTGTGTGGAAACAGGTCTACACAAGTTAAAGCATCAGCGCTTTATTTTCTGTGATTCTGAACAGAGTGTAGGTGAAATGAGAGAATATTTGTACAGCAGATTTGTCTTTGTACAGTCAAAAAAAAAGGTGGGGAGGTGCAAATGTTATTTTAACATAGGATATGAACCCTTGTAATGGACGTGCTGCTCACATGGACAGCTGTGAGGTAGAGTGTCAGATACATTGCATTCCTAGAATTTAAGCTCATGTAGTGTATAATGTTTCAGCATATTGCTGGTGTCTCCTAGCCTGGCGTTGCCAGACCCAATTCGCAAAACGCAACTAGGTCTGGACGCGGAGTGTACATTTCCTCTATTCCCGAGGGGCGGTATCAACGGCTGTCACTCAAAGTGCCCCTTCACGGAATTGGAAAGACGGAAAACCAATCAGAGTAAAGAAACGTGTGACGTAGGCTAGCACAACGCCACTGTTAACAGACCAGCAAGTGCAGCAGAGATGAGCTGTGATGATGTCTGGGAAAGAGTGCTGCTGTCTTTGCAGATTTACTCCTCACTAGGGACTCCGAATTGCATGGCTGTGATTCCCAGCTTGGTCGCTTCCCTGAGCTGCTCCTCCATAAGAGCAACTAGTGGAGAAACAACAATAGCCACTGGGTTTTCACTGAGTCCCATCTTTTTCCTGATCCTGGAGCCAGTTGGTGGATTAAACTAGGAAGGAAGGCAAACACATCCTTTTTTTCAATAAAAGCTTTCAGTGCAGCTGTTTGTTCTGCTTTTAAAGCAAATATACATTCCAGTTCCTTCAACACATTTACCATTGCAGTTTCAAAATCAGAATCAAAATAACTTTATAAAGTTGATCAGAAGCTGTTTTTGAAGTGAGTAGCCTTCACATCAACATTTGTGTTTTAAGGCTCTCAGATCATTATCTAAACTAACTGCCTACTCTGAGTCATGGATGCTACATAAACATCCTCTGTTTGAGTAACAACAGTTATGGTTATTTTGCACAAAATTGCGGTTTTGCCTTCGCTCTTCTTGCTGCTTTGAAGTGGACAGGTGTCCGCTGGAGAAAAGGTGCTCTCACATACGTCAGTGTGCCAATAACTGAGCAATATTTGAGTCAAAATCTGATGACAGTTGTGTTTTTGTGTTTTTTTACTCATGCTTCCAGGCTGCTGTCAATCAAATCTGATCAAAGCTAGACAGCCCTTAGAGAGTGAGCAGTGTTTCACTGCCCTCTCTGGTTCAAAGTCTGTGTTGCCTCTGACCACTGGTGGCATCGCCAATGGGTGCGGCTGGGTGTGATTGACACTGGAACCACACCCAACACATGTCACAGTGTCGAGGGTTACACATGTACGTCACTGCAGCAAGAAGAGAAAGCACTGAAACCAAAACACAGATTGTTTCAGTACTTCAACTTTTTTCATATTTAGTCATATTTAATGTTATCAATTAAAAAAACGATTTAAAACCAGGTTTCAGGGGCTTTAATGACTGTTGTGTGCTTACATGAAATACCGTCTCCAAATTAAATTTCCCTTGTGGGGCAGTAAAAATTAATCTGAATTGTTATCCACTCACTTAAATCCATGAAAATATATTTTTGTGCTGGAGCCTGTAGCTGAAACTCAGAGGCAGCAGTGCCACCAAAGTAAAAAAAGTGACACCAAAGCTGTTAACACGACTTTGATATACTTATTTTATGATACATGTGCACATATGCTCAACACATACATTATTTGCACATTGCATGCATAAGTGATTCATGTCCTTGCAATGAGGCACACATAGATGGTGACAAATGACATAATGGAATATTTCACTCAACAGTACTACATTATACTATGTTAAAACATATGTGCTGACATTTATCATGTATATACACATAGAGTACATTAGTTCTTTGTCAATGTAAAAACAAGAGCCTGCAGTCCAAAAAAGTCAGCACAGAGCTGCACCCCCTGCCCTCACCCAGCCACCTAGAAGCACCAGTAACACTCAGAAGAATTAAGGGTGCCATTCTGAGCAATTACGGAATTTAGTGGTCACATTGTCAGAATGATTTGGCCAGAGAGGAATGATTCAATTAATACATCATGGGTCATTAGCCATTTTCTCCTTTGGCCAGCGGAAGAGCAGTCCTGAAGGTACCAAATGACCAGTAAAGTGGAGCGTAATGCAATTTGATTTTAGAGTTATTAGATGATGAGAGAGAGAGAAGGAGAAAGAGACAGGAAGACAGACAGATAGACTAAGAGAGACAGAGAGGAAAATAGGAAGAGACAAATTGTTTTTCTAATTATGTTTTTTTGCCTTTCCTGTTCCGTTGCGGCCCTGTTTGAGATTTCATTCTCTGTGAGTATTTGTCCGTAGCAGGGGAGGGGCACGAGTGGAGGGATAAGTGTCTCATCATATCAACTGCTGTATTGTTTTGCACAAAGTCACCACTGAATCACAGATAAATAATGCCAAAAGGAAGATAAACTGGACTGTCAACTCAGCTCAGACACACTGACGGGAACTAAAATACTACAAGTCCCCGATGTAAATAAGGTAGGCAGGAATCCTGCACCTGCCTATGCTTACACACACATTCACATGTGCAGGGACTCACACAGAATCGCTATCTCCCTCACTCTATATGTATCTATCTTAAAATGCTAACAATGACAAACGCAAGCGCAGCTAAAACAGAAATAATTCAAAGTGAATATCCACCAGTGACTGCTGTCTCTTTACAATAAATTACATCCACTATCTTGCATCTTCTGGCTGCGAGGTGAGGGCATATATATGCTGATGGCAGCCATGCTGCTCCCTGGTGAGAGTTCATTAAACTCTGATTACCCTTGCCCCAACTGTTCTCCTCGCCACCAGGGCAGACAGACAGTCAGAGGAAAGAAAGCATGTTTACTGACGAGGAGTGTGGGTGCTTCCAAGCCCGCAGGAACGGAGCTGGGCTGTGAAGCGATTTTGGCGTGCTGCCGCATGGGATATTGCAACTTCACATTCATCACTGGCCCAAAAAGCTTTTTTTTTCATCATTGGAAAAGGAGGGGGCAGTAAAACGGCGAATCCATTTTTCTGAGTGTCACAAACCCTTCAAAATGGCTCTTTTTATTATCTGAATATGTAATTCATATGATTCATTTATTTTATCTCATTCACGTGTCAGAGGAGCCAACAGGAAGCAGCCGGCTTGGCCAGCGGAAGTCTCAGGCGAGCATGCTCTCAACCGGCTTGGCAGGAGACGGACTCTGTGCACATGCTCTTTGGGACCAAAAAATGTGGAAGCATGAGGAAGCCAGCAGAGACTTTTTCAGCCTATGCACCCAGTAAGCAAATTCACGGAAATGAATGAGGTGTCACCTTTAAACTTGGCATCCAGCTGTGCTTAATTCATCCATGGGTCCTTCTGCTCTGTCATAATATGAAATCTTATGTACCGATATATGTGCAGGCTGTCTGTTAGATGGTGGAGCCACTGGCGCTCTGGTTTGTGAGTGGGTGCAGTTTGCTGATTTCTGTCTCTTTGATATGAAGATGCATATGTATTGCAGTGTACTTACTGTTATTTAGTATTGTCTGTTTTTATTCAGCACACTCTGTACCTTTCTTTGCGCCCTAAATAGAGTCATTATTGTACTTGTTTTATCAATGGGGAGCCAATACAGACTGTTACCGTTTACAAGTATTTTGGCATTGTGCTTGACCATAAACTTAAGTGGGACCTGTGGACTGACGTCATAAGCACTAAGACACAACAAAGGATGTACTTTCAAAAAATGTATCTTTTCATGCCCACAACAAAATGCTCAGATATTTTATGTGCTTTCATTGAAAGGGTTTTATCCTTCTGCATTGTCTGCTGGTTTGGTAATGCTACAGACTGTCAGAAAAAGACTGTTACATCCACCAGTAAACTATTAGAATTAGTCCACTAAGTATCAGAACCATATACAGAGACAAAGTGATGACAAAGGCAAACATTGGGTGACCAGGGCACCCCCTTGCCTCCTTATTTAAACAATTGCCATCTGGACGACGATATTGTCCTCCTCTGTTCACTAAAAAGTTTTTATCTGTTGCACAAGCCATTAAGTTTTAAAACAGGTTTTGCACTAGGACCTTATCCCATGCACTGTGGCCACGTTGTCCCTGTCCTAAAGATGTTCAGCTGGTCTGGTCTGTTCCCCCTCTCCAAGTATTTGTATGGGCACGTGAATGAGTATGTCTGTTATCTCTAAATAAAAGTTTCTATTTATCTATCTATCTATCTATCTACCTAAAATTTGGGCTAAATTTGGGTTCTTGTGTTTCTCAAGTCTTGGTGGTGCTTTCGGGATGAGAACATCAACTTACCAGTAACTAAACTCTCCTTCTTCCTTCTGCTGATTTCGGCTAGCTAGCTGCTAGCTAGCCAGGACAAGGGTTTCAAATGTAAACATCAGTAAACATCAAAGACAGATGGAGAAGATGGCACCACCTGCTAGGCGTTGGAAAATAAACTAGACCAGTTACTCCCAACTAGAGAATTGCGGTCCAAAAGTGGGTCAGGGATCCATTCTGATTGGAGTGCAAGTGACTTTATTTTGAAGTACAGTGAATTTTCCGGTACAGAGCTTTTAATTTGAAGTGCCCTTTCCTGTTTTAGAGAGAGTGACTAATGGGCAGCTACCTAACAGAGACAGCAAACTAGCTTGACGGCATGTATGATGCTGAACGAATGTACTTAACTGTGTAGACCTGGACCAGTGGCTGGACCAGTTGGGAACCACTTAACTAGACCACCTCCATGCTGCATCAGTTTAGTCATTTGATTCACTGAAATTTGGCTAAATCCTGGGCAGCCCATTCAACAAGAAGGCTGTTTTTTTATATGCCGATCTGACTGAGCAGAGGACTCTGGTGAGAGAAAAAGAGGAAGGATATGCTTCACGGTGAATAAGGACTGTCATGTTCCTGCTTTGGATCACTGCTATGTGCCACTCAGAGAGGGCCATCTTGTTTGGGTCAGGATGTGTGGACAGTTAAATCATTCCACAACCAGAAACCATGGATTACCACAACCATCCGGGAACACGGACAATTATATAGCAGCAGCCAACAACGTAAGAAGACAGTACACAAGTTAAAGGAGCTGACAGGATCACACTTAAGTTGTCAAATAAATGATTGATTGGTTGATTATTATTAATGAACAGGATGTCCCTCCATGTATAATGTACAGTACATGTCTATCTCAACCCCTTGGTTCAAATCTAAGGCCTTTCTAATGGTCTTCTGGCAAATATTAAAACCTTTAATCAGCCGTTCACTCTTTCAGAGTCTTCAAATGAACCTTGTGTTTTTTTTCTGCATCAATACAAGCTGTGAAATATTGTGATGTCTTGCTCAGAAACCCATTTGACCCATCTGAAAGTCCTGGGAAAGTTTCCAGTGACGACTTCAACAGCAACGCCATGCAATATACATAAAAAGAAAAATCACTTCAAAGTCAAAGTACTGTAACTGACTTCTTCTAAGGCAGACCCATACGTCCTCAGATACCTCCATTATGAAAAGAGGAAAAAGTCTTTTATATCAAGTCAAAGGCCACTGTGACCTGATGGGAAGCTCTAAGTGAGGCCGCTTTCAGATTGTATAACATGTTACATTCACTTAAAATCACAAAGTTCGTACTTTAATTTACCCCATGACGAAGACTTATTTGGTATGTACATGGCTAATGCTGCAGCTAGCTGAGCCTGTAATTGCAGGAAATAGCTGGCAAGCTAAATTCTATACATAATGCTTTATGATGGACAAAAACAGCCACACTCCAGGACTACTGTTCTTGAACAGAGATTGTTACCATCACTGTTGTGTCCTTTAAATGTCTTAAAATGGTGCCTTTGAGCAGCAAATTCAGCTATTCATTGGGCAGCAAACAGGAACTGAGAAACTGGCAAGCTTCAATGAAAAATAATCCAAGCTCTGTATCGTACACAGTTTTTAAGGCAGCCAAATGTGATTAAAGTTGGAAAAACATGAGGCTCGACTGAATATGTTTTTATTTCCTAAAATTGAACAACAATTAACACTGAACTGAAAATGGGAGACGAGCTACAGTTTTCACTTTGTGGATTTGTTCTAAACCTTTTTCCCCCAGTCCTCTAGAGTCAGGTGTGGGAGAGATGAAACAAAATACATGTTAATTTTTGTCAATCAGATTTTTAGTGCACCACCACGAGTATGTGAAGGATAATTAAGGTCTAGCTGGGCTCAGGCTTCATCACACATGGGACAGTTAAGCGAATGCTTGAATTTTCAGGCCCACTGAAACCTCTAATTTAGCTCCTCAGTTTAATGGCACTCTACATCTCCATCTCCAGAGCCCTCCGAGGGGTCCTGCTGGAGCAACTATGATTAAAAGAAAAGTAATCTTTCGTCAGGGTAGAGTGAAGACTATCACAAAAGCCTGCTTAATTACAGAAGGACTGTGGACACATGGCCAATTTCAAGCTATAGCCTCCCTACTTACGGGCTTTCATTTTAAGAACACATCGTCAGGAGGTTTGTTGATGTCTGTGGTTAGAAAGGCTGCAATGACCAGTGATGACAACCCCCCTCCTCCACCCGACAAACACATATCTCTGCCTCTTGCCCCTGGAGCATGCCAACCTAGCAGCTGGCAGGGAGCTGATGAATGGCAGACGACCAGCAGCTGAGGCAATTCTGCTCTTCTTTCTTCAATCCACAAAGTCTGGCTCGGTTGTTTCCCTATTTCTACTTAGTCACCGCTCGGCGCTGTACTGTAAATGTTTCTGCCTCTGATCGAATATTTTATATCCGTCCATTCTTATGGATCCAACCTCATTCAAGGATTTAACAAACATTTAACGATGTGCTGCTGCATCAAAGGATTTGTTCCAACTGCTGCACCCCCACGCTCCTCACACCGCCAGCCCATCCATTCTCCTGTTAAACAGTCTGCCCCCTTAGCCCTCTCAGTTGGCAAGTGTCCTCCATTTCCTCGTTCCTTCCTGTTTCTCTGCTGGGCCTCCATTCCTGCTGATGTCTGTGGTTTCGGCCCGTGGCGCAGCCCCCTCACAGCTAGCTGCAGCTCAGCCATCACACACATCAAATCAGAGTAAAGAGCAATCGATGGCGTGCGGTCTAATGTTTATCAAAGCAACACACATCCATCTGTGCACGACGCTGCTGCACAACACTGCAGTGGTTAACGTACACCGAGGCTGCTCCTTTTTTTTTTTTGCCTGGTTGTGGAAATGAGAGGGAGAGAGATTGTTTGAAATGCAGAGAGATGCTTATTTTTAATTATGCATTTAGTTGGAGCAGGGAATGCATAATGTGGGCTGCGTTCATGAAGGGAAAGTATAATGACAAGTCAAAATGTATTTACTGCCCCCACACAGAAGAACAGATTTGTACACAGGGACTAATTCACATTATACCCCCCTCATTTCTTTTGAAACTGCAGTGCTTTGATCTCATGTAGGGGGCAATTTACATTAAGATTATATCCTCGCGTTTCTTTCAGAACAACAATCCTTTGATGTTATTTATCAGTAAAGATCGGCGTTTATGCCAGTCTTTTATCTCACTTGAAGCTGCAGACTCTCGTGTCACTATTTGTCGATCATTGTTACTCACCAACAACCACATCTTAACTTAAACCATTTTGGCAGCATTACTAAATATAATCCTAACAAATATCACCATATCATCAATTAATGATCTCAAAATTTAAATAAAAAGCAGAAATATCTGGTAGTACTGCGCAGAACAAACCGCCTCACTCTCTAAGCTCTGTCAGCCATGATCCAGCGTCTATGGACATGAGCCACTGTGGCAAAAGCACACATGGATTTTCAAGTGCTACAACTGGAACTTTGTATTCTGCTAGCCTGCTTACTCACACAGTAGCCTCCAAACCGAGTCTTATCGAGCTTGAGAGGTTCTAGGGGCTTTATGAGGGTGCTTTAACCGCATTTAAAGCTACAGCAACACAGAGAGACATCTCTCCTTTCTACATTGTCTTTGCATACAGAAGGGCCAAAAGCATGTGAGTATAAATATCTGGTAAATGTATGCATTAAATGAGCAATAGTGCAGCAGCAATTCTTTGAGTAACACAATCAAGCCAACAAAAACAGCAGCCATGGTGGCGGTGGTGGTGGTGGGTTGCAGCAGGACACAAGCCCCTGGGTCCCTGTCAAGTATTATTACTTGCTGCAGTATTCTGTCTACTGGCAGACAAGCAAATAACCATATGAGAACTGTTAAATCTGCTCTCCTGCATGTACTTCTCATGCTCTTTTTATGCTCCTGCAGATCTCTCTGTGAAAAGTTAACAACAACGGTGTCACAGGCGAAGGGGGAGGATGCATCTGCGAGAGAGAAGACAAGCAGCAATTGTGTTTGTGTGTGCACATTCGCATGTGCACATGCACACATCTGTCCGTACACCGTTTGTTAATAGAAATGCCCAGGGCTCACATATAGTGGCAAATAGGCTCTGTTGCAAGATGCAGAGAGAGAGAGAGAGAGAGAGAGAGAGAGAGAGAGAGAGAGAGAGAGAGAGAGAGAGAGAGAGAGAGAGAGAGAGGTATTATAATGAAGCATTTTCAGGCGGCGCATGACCCACATGGTGTGGACCACTTTCTCAACAGCAGACAAAAAGCAATCATTATTTTAGCACTAGGGCGGATTAGCAAGGCTTACCAGGAATTTTATCACTCTCCCATAATGTGCTGCATGGTATTAGCATAATGCGAAAAATGATTAGACACCCTTTATCTCTGAATCACATAGGGTAACTATGCAATTATTAATAGGAGCTGTCCCAAGCATGCCTGCTATATGTGGAGCTTACCATGTTATTTGATACAAAAATATGTTTGTTGCAATTTGAGGACAGAATCAGATTGACATGAACTGTTCTGTAAGATCCACTGTGAAGCAGGTACATATACACCCACACTGTCCCCATTACTGATCACATTTAGATGCTATGGTAGTTGGTAACACTTTCCATGACGCCCACATCTACAGTGCATCATTAACACTCTCTTATGTGTTACAATTATTAGGACAATAGTCATACCACATTATAAGGCATTTTATAATGACTTATGATGTCAGGTATCATAATTGCCGGTCACTCACCAGCATTTTGTGCAAGACTGTTGTACGAAAAACATTTACATTTCACTAATGCAACGTAATGTTTCCCCCAAAACTCAATCAGGTCAAATTATAGATAACAACCCGAAACAATTTCTACTTTACTTGTTGCTGTATTTAACAGGTCTTAACAGAAAATAGTTCTGATAAGGTAAAAATTGGAGTATGCAAATTCTACGATTAATTAAACAAATTAATTTTGTACCGTTTTGTGTGTTGTTCTTGCAGAGATTTACTGATAACTATTTCATTTTATTTCAAACAAACAATGACCGCTTAGAGTCACTCATAACCAAGTGGCAACCTTTGCAGATGAAAAATGAAGCCAACACAGAAGTGCGAAAAACTGCAGTTCTTTGAACGGCCACTTGAGGCTAGCTCCAGAAGCGAGTCAATCGTCACAGACTCCCATGTTAAAATGCCCAACTTTACAGCAGAAATTAACATGTTAACAGCCTGGTACATGAAACAGTTTTGGTCTCGATAGCTAAGTCCCCGCTTCGTGACAACTGTATGTGGCCTGAATTTTTATAGAACTCACCCGTTTACGTTTTCTTGTTGCTTAAAGTCACACATAATTAAGGACGGGCCGCTTTAAGTGACAGGCTGTCTGCTGATAGTGTCCTCAGCATCTCAGTCAGACCCACCCCTCGCTCCTCTGCAGTTCCAACCTCTCACAAAATATGGTCACTTCTGGCTCCAAAAAAACAAAAAAAAAAAAACAAAAAAAAAAAAACAAAAAAAAAGATGGCAATGGTCGTAATGCGGACCGTGAGGCTTCAAAAGAGAGGTCCACAAAACCAAAGGGTGATGTCACCATAGCTGCATCCATTATTTTTCCAGTCTATGCTTATAACCAGCTTATAATGTATCTGTCTACACTTCAGGAATTTCATTACTTCCCTGAAAGCCCCAATGACCCTTGAAGCAGGGTCGACAACCTTTACGAACAAAAGAGCAATTTTTGGCCAAAAAAGAATAAAAAATATCTGTCTGGAACTGCAAAACATATTTGAACATAATAAAAGCAACACAGTCTTAAAAGCAACACAGTCTTTTCAGTCGAATTTAGAATTTAGAATCAGCATTACTCGGAAGAAGACTGAAGTAACAGTCGAAACATGTCAAGGTAAACTACATCTCCTTAAAAACTCATTGTCTGGTAAAAAGAAACTTTTTACACTTAAGCATTACTAATAGATCTAAATGAGCATTCATTAATATGTTTAAACACAAGGTGGCTATTCTGCAGTGGGCTCTTTTTGATTATCTGGTATCTTAACTTTGCAGTGTTGCCAATGAAAGCAAACTATTACACACACACACACACACAATTAAATTCTCTTTTTCCCCTGAGACGTTATGCTTTTTGGATTTGGAATCCACACCTAGGCAGACTCAAGAGTACTGTAGCCATTGCTATAGATGTTTTTAGTGGAAAAGGCACCAGGCCAGGCGTATGACGTACATTTTAGTTTGAATATGAAAATGAAAATTTAAAAAAAAAACAAAAACAATTATTCATCTCCGTATGATTTTCTGTCAAAGCTACAGGGAGCCACTGGAGAGGGGCTAAAGAGCTGTCTACCCCTGCCTTAGTTACTTATAATCACATTATAATGCTTATAAAATTATTATAATGTTTTACAACTATGACATGTATAGCTTTATGATTATTGTCATTGAGCACTTTAAATATTTATGCATATAACTATCATTATAAAGAGCTATAAGCAGGTCATAATGCATTATAAGCATTCCTATAATGCATTATAGACATGGCCTTCTTGTGTTACCATTTTGTTGTCATTAATAATGGGATACAGGACAATTTTCAGACAGGAATAAAACACAAGATTTTTGGAACTTTTATAATGTAACATTACAACGAAAACATCAATGGAGGCAGAATGATTTGACTTAAACTGTCTTGTTCATTTCCACCTCACAGCACAGCAATGCCATTGTCTGCACTGTCTGTTTGTAGTGTCTTGGGATTAATCTCTGATACATATAGAACCAGAGATAAGTCCCCTGGTTTAAGGACAATGCAGACATCTTGATAATACTGGGACAGAAGACATAAGTCTGTCAGTCGGGATAGTTCATATCAGTGTAAATCTAAAAACACTACCAAATACTTTGTTTGCAATTGTTCTAGAGTAAGTGACCAAACAGACGAATGAACAAAGAGGCCGACAGCCCATCTATTTGCTACTAATTTCCACTAATGAAACAATCAAACTAAGACATTAGGCAAATAGTTAACTGCTGTAAAAGGTTTCTTTAGGGTGCCAGCCTGGTTGAGCGTGCGTCCCATGTAGGCTGAGCTGTTAGCAGCAGTCCAAGTTGAGGTGCATGCTATCCCCTCTCTTTCACCCCTTTCCTGTCTATCCTGAGCTGCTCTTTCTAAATAAAGGAATAAATGGCCAAAAAATGTCTTCAAATAAAGGGTTTCATTTCTGACGAACAAACAGATGTACTAAAAATAACGTAAGAACAACACAAAAGTATCATTGCAGCAATAATGCAAAATGGATTTAGCTCTTTACGTGTATGGTCTGACAACACATTCTCACTCTGACCTCACCACATATCAACGTTTGGTCATGGACTCTCCATGTGGAGATACAACATGCAAGGTACCCTGGGTGCGTTGGTTGTTGACGTTCTGGGACACCATGTGAACTTCTGCCTGTTACACACATTGTCTGTTTTCAAATTACACTTCCATTTTTACAGGAAATGTACAGTTTGCTTACAGTCTCTTAAAATAAACGCACTACGTTGGTGCAACAAGCCAACAAACGCACGTGGTTGGGTTTGGGAAAAAAGAACAGGGTTTGGCTTTAAAATCTTGCAGGAAGCTAACATTGGCCTCTCAGGTAGAAGTTGGTGGTTGTTAGACCCATCCAACACTGTTCCAACCCACCCTACTTGAACTTCCACCATCTAAACTTTGATTGATGTCCTGCCGCGTTGCCCCCTGATGCTGCCAAATACCGTTAAACAATAATGGCAACTGGCGCATATGATGTGAAAGGACGGCTTTTTTTGTTGGTGTCTGACGCCAGAAGTCACTGACCAATCGCTGGATTTTGACAACTTCAGAGTGAGACAAGAGTGGCTTCGATTAAGGTTTAATAAATCAGAGCTCAAGAATAAAATGAAACACTGCACAGATGTAAGTGTGTGGAAATCTTTTCGACCAGTTTGGACTTCTTGATGTTTCCAGCACCTTGCCAAGACTAAGCTGGATGGAGCAGTGGTGGTCCTGCATAATTTATCCAGTGTAAAAGGGAGAATTAGAGTGGGCACATTGGCCACTTGTTGAAAGGTGGAATTGAGAAAGAAAGCAGACACGTTCCTTGTGGAAAGACAGCATCTTGCTTCAAGAATACATTCCTGTATTTACTCCTTTCTCAGCTCATTTACTCCTTAATGGCTTATTCCCTGCACACTATTTATCATTTAACTAATGCAATACTCATACTAACAGTATATCATCAACAGTGATGTAGGAATAAAGGCAAACACAAGTGTAGGTGAGGTAAAAGGAAGCATAATCAAAGACAGACTGCAATCCTGTATAATTTATAATTAGGTAAATGTTTAATTACTTAATTCATTTATATATGTATTCATTTCTCTGGTATTTCAGTTTCTAGTTCAATGACAAATTATGTAACTTTAAGTGTGGTGTCGTATCAATGCCTATCTCTTCTAATTAGATAAATGCTTTTGATTTGATCGAAATGCACGTTCTTAGCATATCGGTCACTCAACTGGTGGCAGGCATGGTCCTGAAGTTTAAGTGTATTGTATGTTTGGCATGCTGCTCCAGAAAATATGTCCCAAAGAGGACAAATGACTCAGTAATGCTACTAATGATCAAATAAATCATTTGGGAAAGTAAAGGGGATCTCTGTGAAGAGCATGCATCCACAGTGGGATCCGAAACAGCTGGTTTGTAAGCCCACGGAGACCGACAGTACTATTGCTTCATTTATGGGTTTGGTCCTAACAGGACTTTCTGCTGGCTTGCTTTGATTAGTGTGTGACCTACTGTGAGCCTGGGAACTGCTGACTCTTTGTGGCAAGAATTCCTTGTTATTTTGCTCCCTCAAGATGACATGTGGAGAGTGTAAAAATCTTTTGACGGCTTGAAAAGATAAACAAAGAGAATGGAATCAACAGAAAGATGCTTTCTTTTTCCTCTCAACTTCACAACTCCAAGACCTGCTGTCTACCATCCTTTTAAGTAGGGCTTTTACATCCCTACCCTACACCCTTTCACACACATAATTCAGTCTTTTTTCCCTGAATTCTAGCTGACAGTGCGTCTGTGCAATTCTTGCTCTTCCTTGCCTTGTTGCAATTTCATAAAGAAAGATTTGAAACAGAGAGGCTCTATGTGTCAAGTGAAGTGTCACGCAGAAAAAAAAAAAAAAACAGCAGGGTGACACTGCCTAAAATCATTGTGGCAGCTTCAAACATGTGTTTGTAACCGTGAAATGGAGCATAAAAAAGAAATCAAAACACATGCTGGATGCTATTCTCACCAAATAAATGTAACAAACACCATGAAAGGAACTTTCGGTTGACTAGGAAAATATTGGAAGTGACAACATCTGCTGACGGAACACAACTTCATTAGCATGTCTTTCGATGATAGCAAGATGACAGGTCACAAGAAATTGTTTTTTCCCCCTCCTTCCCCCCCTTACTTCTATGTGCTGTGAATGCTGATTTTGGTGTCTTTCAGCGATTCCTTGAGCTTAGCTTTCATCAACGCTGGGCCGTCTGTCTGACTGACCTGTTTGAGTAAAGGTGAGTAGCATCACGTAGGGCCCAAGGCCAGTTCCACTAGAGAAGAAATGATTAAAGAGGTCGGGAGGAAGAGAGATTCACCAGCAAGCAGTCTGCAGCATCACTCCTCAGTTTCTTTCTCTCTGTCTCCACCTTTTAGTCACTAGTTCACACCTTCTTCCTAATACCTCTCTCAGCATCTTTCTATCCGCTGGTTAGATCTACAGAATCCCTTTCTTCATCATTTCTGCACCTCCTCTGACTCAACCCTTCCACCCTCATCCTGTATTCTCCCTCCTTTGCTCAGATAGAAGCACAGATGGTTTTCTTTAGAGATTATCAAGTTTATTTAAGTGTGAATCTCGCCTTCTTTAAGCTGAATGTCAGAAAATGTGGAGAATGTTTTTTTAGATTTGGCCTTAGCAGAGTGTTCCAATGCAATATGTATATCTCCATATTATGTATTATATATACCTATAGAGCAAATCGAGCGGGGAGAACCAGCGGGGCATAAGTGGTGTTTGACCAACTTTACAGGACAAAACTATAAACTACCATATTTTTGTTCCTGACTTGATTTTAATCTTTAAAATTAAAACTGTTGTAGATGGGGGCCGCAGCAACATGTATTTCAGCCACTTAAAAAGACCCACTTAAAAAAATATAATGTACAGTTAAATGATATTGGCTTTTTAGGTGGGACTTTTTTATGTGGCTAAAAAACTAACCTATTGAGGCAGCTTTGGATCAGAGACATTTTATTTCATGTACACAATGTGATTTTTTTGCTACTTGGAAGTTAGTGTAAACTTTGTGATTCAGTCTCAGATGAAGCAGCTAGATCTAGTCAGTGGATTTGGATGAGGAGGAATAATGTCAGTTGGGGGCCAGCAGGGGGACCTACTAAGCACGGTACATAACTCCTTGAGATCAGGTGGAGAGATCCACCAATCAGTCCTCTCAGGAGAAAATCTAGGAAGAGGAAGGTTATTTAAGTGTGGGAGTGGCCTATTTGAATCCCTTTTGTTTTGAGACCATGCTGCAAGGTGAGTGTGTTTGCTGATCCTGATCCTGTGAGTTTGTCTTCTCTATCTCCTTTAACTTTAGCTTATATTGGAGTTATGCTATGTAGTGTGTGAAACAGTATGGTGAATGTGCTAGGAAAGGTAGTATCGGCACGGTCGCTACCTGGAGCTCGCATAAACGGAGGCTGGGTTTGTTGAAGGTGGCCATGCTGGTTGGGCTTAGAAAGCCATGCGTAATGTGAGGGAAAGAAGGTTGTTGGGTTGGTGCAGGGATCAGTGAGACCTGGCATTAGGGGAGTGTCTCTGGGATGCCAGAGATCACTGTCTAGCCTCCTGGAGGTGTCATGGGACCTTTGGTCTGTATAGTTAAGCCTTGCCATAATAGCTTATCATAGGGCTTAGGAGGTTATTCACTGAGCACTGATCCTTTCTCTAGAGCACAAATTTCTTGCTACTTTGACAGTTATTGAAAAAAAAAAAAAACTTGGTAGTGAGTAAGTGCACTTTTTGGCCCTAAATAGTTTGGTGCTTTCAGTGTTGAGTCTTTTGGTAGTTGATTTATAACTCTGGATTGGTTTAAAATTCATAAGTACCCTAAAGAGCTTTCATTTCCTTTTTTTTTTTTTTTTTTTGCCCAAAATGTCACCCCTTGAAATATTCTATATGTATACTGAGGTATTAACAATAGTGCATACGCTCAACACTTCAATAAAGACAAATAAATCCAAGTCTCTTGGTTCAACAGACTACACAAAGTAGCTAGGAGCAGTATATCTGCAAGCAGCAACAAGAATTACTTAGGTCTATGTGTCATGGCTCAAAAGGGCAATAGAAATATTAATATAAACATAGTGCAAAGAAAAAACAGCTGTTACAGTATAATATAGTAGTGCATAGGGATTTGCATAGGTTAGTCTGGGGCTTCTGAGCTTCACATTATTACAAGGAAGGCCAATAGTTTGCTGTGTCGCATCACACCATACCACCCTTGACTAAACATTGATTTTCAATATTTTCTTCACTAATGCCTGTTGCAGTGCATATCACATGAGTCATATTGTGCTGATGGTTGCCTTTTGGAGGAGTTTCACTAAAGAAATAGTAGTACAAAGACAACCTCTAACAACTGGGTACAGTGCTGGATGACAAGGTGTGTTTTGAACCAATGCAGAGGCCTTTTATCTTTTTATAAAAGAGATGGTGTCCTTTAATGTGTTACTAAAGTCTGCTGCTATTTTTTGTACATATGTTTCACTGAATAAGTTCTACTTCAATTTTGCTGTGTTAGTCATTGAACCGGGGCCATCTGCGCTCCTTAAAGTTTCAGTACCCTGCCCAAGAAGGATAAAGAGAGGTAGCTTCAATTATAGAGATGATATAGAGTGATGTCTTAAGTAGATGTTGCAATAAGTTGAAATAACATATCAGGCAAAGTGTAAAATGAGATCATTTGGCTGAAGAAGTCTGAGTTGAAAGCTGTCAGTGGATATGATCACATCCAAAGATATTTTCTCTATCTTGACATCTCTGTATGTGTGGGTTTGTGCTTTCTATGGCACAAATGTCACTAGTTTGCTGCCAAAATCCAAGATTCAATGCAAACATCTTGAGAAACTACAAGTCTTTAAAAGTAGGATGCATTTTTTTTAGCTCTCCAATAGTTCAGATTATTCAGGGGCAAACATAACATTCTCCTTAACACAAGGTACAATGAGTAACACTTAATTTTGCACATTTGTTGGAGGCTTTACATGAAATCTTGTTGCTAGTTTCCTGGCATGTTTTCTAAAATTAGCCAGAGGGAAGGAGACAGTGATGGGAATCTAATTACATCCAACAGAATTTACTTATCAACACAGAGTGGCTATAAAAACCACAAACACTGCTGTGGGTGATGACTGGAGATAGCCAAGGGTTGCAGAAAAGTTTCAAATAAAATAGATCTATAGGCACAGTGTCTGGGGACAGTGAGATGGTGGATCTTGCTATTCAAAAACAACAATCCATATCAGCGTGAGCATATACATATGGTAAGAGATGTCCCCTGGTTGCTCCTATTATCGCTGCAGCAAGCGAAGATGAAAGGCAGGGGGAAAAAAGGAGGAAAACCTCCATGACAGTGGTGCAAGTTGGCATTTCAGATTTGGGGAAAGGAACAAACATGCACATCAAGAGATAAAAACAAAAAGCAGGAAAAGGTTTGAGGAGTAGTCCCGGGTGGATCTAACATTGTATGGCATCAGAAAAATCTGAAAAGGAGGCATAAAGCCTAAACACAGGACCCCACATGAACACCGATGGTAAGGTGGATATAACAGAGAATAAGGGGAGAAAACAAAAGACGAGGCAAAGGAGAGGATTTGAGTGAGAAAGGGAGAGGGAAAGATTTGAGACAGACACAGATAGGAGACAGAGATGAATGAGGCAAAGCTTTACAGAGAATGGTTGAGTATGGATCAGCTGATTGATTAATGTCACTTTTAGGGTATCAGAGAATATGGATGAGTGCAGGCTCTGAGGCCATTTGGTAGTCAAATGTAATGCGATTATCATGACACACCAATATATTACTGCAGTTTAAGCAGAACTATTGGTGTAGGCAGGGAAAGGAGGAGAGTCAATTTCAATCAAGACAGGAGTCTAAACTATGCCGGCCTGTCTAGCACGTGTAACTTTGACAAATTGTGCGACATTTTTCGCAGACACGAGTGTAAAAACCTGAAAACAGTTCATTTACGAGCTGTTAATGAGGACTGACTTTTGATTTAGTCAGACTGTGTTCTATAGATGCCATCGTCAAAGCTGGTAATTTCTTCAGCCTCAAAACACGACGTATGACAGGCTGGAATTACCGAAGGAGCCTTTACTGCACGTGCACACTTGCACATGGCCTCAGGCAACTCTTAAATACAGAAGATAAAGCTGACCTTAGATGAGTGCTGTGAAGATAAGGTATAAACAACAACAGCAGTTAGCTAAGTCAGCACTCAGCAGACCTTGGACAGTACTAGTTGGAGTGTCATCCACACTGAGGTGGAAGGAAAGGAAAAACAGAGAAAGATCGTCCAATTCAGGACCACTGGAGCATGGAGGAGGCTGTATGGAACAGCTTACATATGGCCCGATGGCCATATGGTTGTTTGCATGCCTGTGTGTGTGTGTGTGTGTGTGTGTGTGTGTGTGTGTGTGCGCATGTGTGAGTGAAACAGAGACAGGGAGAGACAGAGATGGGGCCTGGCTGTGTCCGTAAACTGCAAACATAATGATTTCCAATGGATATCTAACGTCTGAGTCGTTACAAAATCAGTGAACTGAAGCTTTATGTAAATGCTTACAAGAATGTTGCAAACCTAAAAAAAAAACGCTTACTAAGTTATTTTTCCCAGTACATTGAAATGAATGAACAGTATTATACCATATGTACTGTATGCATGTATATAATAATAGTAATTAATTTTATCTTTTATATCTTTTCTCTTTCCCCTTTCATTGTAAATCAGTAACCTTTATTAAGTTTTATGTTTTATTGTTCTGTAAAGCACTTTGAATCGCCCTAGAGAATGAAATGTGCTACACAAATAAAGCTGCCTTGGAGATCCCATCATAAATAGCATTGTGGTTACATTGGTACAAAAAAATAGAATTACCGCTTTGCTGTTGTATGCCTCTGTGAACTAATGAAGCTTCACTTACAGTTTACAACCATGTCCGTGGAAGCATGGATGCTTCACACACATCTTCCCACCGGCAGCATAGACGATCTATACAATGAACACCGTTTCAAGGTGGGCACCCAAGAATAGTCACCAAGTCAATATCTGACCAAATGTATCCCCCTGTGTTCCTGAGATATGATGCTGAATCATGGTTAGAAAAGTGTTTTTGTAGAACGTTATGATGTCAGAGTGAAGCGACGATCAGTCGTTCAAAACCAGAACCATTCCTCACACATCACACCTTTTTGGCTTCCCTATGTTGGCTTCCAGTCTCTTTTAGAATCCAAGTACTACAAAGTACTTTTCATCACATAAAAGGCTCTCAACGTTCTGTCACCGGAGTATATAACAGAGCGTCTCACACCTTACTGTCCAAACAGGCCCCTCAGGTCTGCCAGTCTGGGTCTTCTCACTGTTCCAGAGCCCAAGTTAAAATCAAAGAGTGATCGAGCCTTTTCAGTTCTTGCTCCTCGGCTTTGGAACAGCCTCCCACTGAGCATCAGATCAGCTGACTCTGATCACGTCTTTAAATCCCGTCTGAAAACTTACTTTTACAGAAAGGCCTGTCCTGACAGTGGATAGACTTTATAAGTGTATATGGTGGTGGAGGTGTATCACTTCAAGTTCACTTTTATTTATATAGCACATTTAAATACCTGTCACGGTCAGCCAAAGTGCTTTACAGTGCAGGAGTAAAAAAAATATACATATATAAAAATACATACATGCATATATCAATACGCACACACATACACGCATACTCCATAAGTATGTATATGCTTGTGTTTTTTTAGTATCGCTTTTGTATTTTCTTCACCTTGGAAAACACTTTGTGCTTTCAGCTCGAAAAATGCTCTACAAATAAAGTTACTATTATTATTGTTATTATATAAAATGTCATCACTTCATTTTTCTCATTTTGTCATAATGAGCATATGAAATCTTGAGTTACCGCCACAAACATGCTTTGTGAGGTCACAATGACCTTGACCTTTGACCACCAAATTCTAATTAGTTCATTCTTGAGTCCAAGCGGACATTTGTGTCAACTTTGAGACAGACTCTCTCGGGGCTGTCTTGAAATACTGCGTGGACAAGAATAAGATGGATGCAAGGTAACAATGACCCTGACCTGGGACCACCAAAATCTAATCAGTTTTTTGCTGAGCCCAAGCGAACGTTTTTCCACATTTGAAAAAATCCCCTCAAGGTTTTCTTAAGATATCACGTTTACGAGAATGAAACAGACATGGTCACAAAGGCCGAGATCTTTGACCTGTGACCACCAAAAACTAATCAGTCCATTGTTGAGTCCAAATGGCAGTTTGTGCCAAATTTGAAGAAATTCCCTGAAGCATTCTTGAGATATCTCATTCACAAGAATGGGACAGAAGGACGTACAGTACAGGCCAAAAGTTTGGACACACCTTCTCATTCAATGCGTTTTCTTTATTTTCATGACTATTTACATTGTAGATTCTCACTGAAGGCATCAAAACTATGAATGAACACATGTGGAGTTATGTACTTAACAAAAAAAGGTGAAATAACTGAAAACATGTTTTATATTCTAGTTTCTTCAAAATAGCCACCCTTTGCTCTGATTACTGCTTTGCACACTCTTGGCATTCTCTCCATGAGCTTCAAGAGGTAGTCACCTGAAATGGTTTCCACTTCACAGGTGTGCCTTATCAGGGTTAATTAGTGGAATTTCTTGCTTTATCAATGGGGTTGGGACCATCAGTTGTGTTGTGCAGAAGTCAGGTTAATACACAGCCAACATGGCCATCATTACTTTAAGAAATGAAGGTCAGTCAGTCCGGAAAATTGCAAAAACTTTAAATGTGTCCCCAAGTGGAGTCGCAAAAACCATCAAGCGCTACAACGAAACTGGCATACATGAGGACCGACCCAGGAAAGGAAGACCAAGAGTCACCTCTGCTTCTGAGGATAAGTTCATCCGAGTCACCAGCCTCAGAAATCGCAAGTTAACAGCAGCTCAGATCAGAGACCAGATGAATGCCACACAGAGTTCTAGCAGCAGACCCATCTCTAGAACAACTATTAAGAGGAGACTGCGCCAATCAGGCCTTCATGGTCAAATAGCTGCTAGGAAACCACTGCTAAGGAGAGGCAACAAGCAGAAGAGATTTGTTTGGGCCAAGAAACACAAGGAATGGACATTAGACCAGTGGAAATCTGTGCTTTGGTCTGATGAGTCCAAATTTGAGATCTTTGGTTCCAACCGCCGTGTCTTTGTGAGACGCAGAAAAGGTGAACGGATGGATTCCACATGCCTGGTTCCCACTGTGAAGCATGGAGGAGGAGGTGTGATGGTGTGGGGGTGTTTTGCTGGTGACACTGTTGGGGATTTATTCAAAATTGAAGGCACACTGAACCAGCATGGCTACCACAGCATCCTGCAGCGACATGCCATCCCATCCGGTTTGCGTTTAGTTGGACCATCATTTATTTTTCAACAGGACAATGACCCCAAACACACCTCCAGGCTGTGTAAGGGCTATTTGACCAAGAAGGAGAGTGATGGAGTGCTGCGACAGATGACCTGGCCTCCACAGTCACCGGACCTGAACCCAATCGAGATGGTTTGGGGTGAGCTGGACCGCAGAGTGAAGGCAAAGGGGCCAACAAGTGCTAAACACCTCTGGGAACTCCTTCAAGACTGTTGGAAAACCATTTCAGGTGACTACCTCTTGAAGCTCATGGAGAGAATGCCAAGAGTGTGCAAAGCAGTAATCAGAGCAAAGGGTGGCTATTTTGAAGAAACTAGAATATAAAACATGTTTTCAGTTATTTCACCTTTTTTTGTTAAGTACATAACTCCACATGTGTTCATTCATAGTTTTGATGCCTTCAGTGAGAATCTACAATGTAAATAGTCATGAAAATAAAGAAAACGCATTGAATGAGAAGGTGTGTCCAAACTTTTGGCCTGTACTGTACGTTAGGACAACTCGAAAACATAATGCCTCTTACCATGACTATCGCCAGCGTAGAGGCATAAAAAAATCATGTAATTCTTTCTCCCGTTTGAAAGAAATTTGATTACTGCTGTAATGATTGTTGTAGCCAAACTTGTTTAAAATATTTACTTGTTGCATGGAGGCTTCAGAACCACTGAGATGAAAGACTTAATGTGTCACCATTATGTACTATAAATGACATACTTACATTATTTTCCAAAGCAAATCAAAGTTTTTATTCTATTGTTTCTATTTATCAAATCAAACTAAAATAAAATATGTAAACATAAATACTACAGAAAATGGGATACATCTCCTAGACATAAAATCTCTAATAATCATGTACGACAACTTTGAAACAGAACACATGTTAGAGGGGAAACGTTAATAGCAAACATAATTCACTCTGCATTACGTCATAAACAAACATTGCTAATTAACTTATTTGGCATTAGAATTGAACCAAAATCATGATCTTTCCCTCACGTTGACCAAAATGCTTTAGTTGACCTACGACAAAAGTTTGGACACAAACACGGGATTCTGGTGTCACAGTCCTGCACTTGTCTGAACGCCTACCATCCACTCACACTATCACCGTGTGAATATCATGCAAAACAAAAATCTGGTGTTTCATTAAACTAAAATCATTTTCTCTGAATATAATCCATGCAGCCATTATGTTATCTCAGCAACATCTTTATGATAACAACTTGGTACAATCTAAACATAATGTCTAGGAGACACTGTTGCATAAAGACAGAACTCTCATGTATAACATATGACTACATCCATTCTAGGGACCCTAGGTGATGCCTTGTGTTGCCCTGTGGCAAACATACTGTACTGAGTCCTACAAGTCTATTTTATATAAATGCATTTTAGTTGTTCATGCATGCTGTCCTCATGAAGTGTCACTCCCTTGAATATGAACTTAGCTATAGGCTATGTACTTGTAAATACTCATCAAACTAATCCTCTGTGGAACAGGGCGTTTGCTGGATTTGGCAGATTAGGGGAATTTGTGAAACTGTTGATAAAAGAAAAGTAAAATGCACTGGTGAGCGTATGGTCGTTGTTTGTGATGTTTGTGACGGGATAATGTGCCTTTGGCCAATGTCGACTGAGAGCAGTGTCGGCTTTGAACTCAAAGAGACTGAAATCGTTATGAAAGTGTTATGCCTGTCTTATGCTAACCTCATTAAATATAGTGTTTCCTTTGTGGTCGTGTCTCTGAGTGTATCTTCTGTGAGCACGACTTACAGTGTGACAGTACACATAAATAAATGATTAAACTCTTTTTTTATGCATCAGTCATTTTGGGGGATGATGCTTTAGGATATGTGAACATGGCAGTATACAGTTGGGAATGTAGGTAGCTGCAGTTACTTAACACTGGGCCTATCTGTAGCCTTTAAAGATGTTGCATGATGCCCCTGCAAAATGTTTCTTGGCTACAGGCTAGGTGCTGACATGCCTGTTGGATTGCCTCTCCTGGGCTCTGCGAATGAGGGGGCGATTCTTTTATTTGAAATACATTTTTAATATGTGTAGTGTGTCAAAAAAAAAAAAAAGATGCTATTTGTGTCTAGAGGGTTAATGTTTGAAAATTGAACATTTAGAACAAGATGTTATCTATTTCTTTTTTTTATAGAGATCCTTTTACTTCAGTTGTTTCTTGCAGTGGGCTCTGAAAATGTCTTACAGCAGCCTAAGAGTTTTCGGGTGGTATGGAAAAAAAAAAAGTGGAAGGAAGGTGATTGGGTTTCACAGTGGGTGTTGGAATGGAGCGATCATGGTAGGAGAATCAGTTTTTCCAGTTTCGCACCTGTCCCTCTGGAGGGACTTAGAGAAACTCACAATTTCCATGACCTTGCCCTGAGCCTCTGAGGAAGGTCGTCACAGGTGTGTACAACTTTTTTCTCTTCTAAATCCCGTTATCATACTCTAAGTTTGTATTAATCTCTGTCTTTTCTTTCTCTCGCACAATACCTATTCTCCATATCCCTGTCTATTTAAAAGAGTGAAGCTATTATTGTCACTTGTGATGTGTGGTTTGGTGTGTTAAGCTTTTAAGCTGTTATGATGCTCGGCATTGCAGAAAAAAAAAACAGGTAACAAGCTGAGATAGATTTCAAATACTATTCAGTCTCAGATATTTTTTTTTACCCTAACAAATGTAATGATCTGGATTTTCTGGTTGCATGGTGGGCTAATAACTCTCAGCTTTCTTTATGGGACAATAAAAAATATCTTCTCACTCAAATATATTGTTAGATGGAACATTTTTGTCCCCATGTTATTATTTATTGATTTGGAGAGGGAGAGACGGCGAGATAGAGAGTGCGTGTGTGTCCAAATGCTGTGTCTAATCCCATACTGTGGCTAGCCCCAGTGGCCTCTCTTCTCTTCCAAGCCTAAATGGAACAGGTGAGGAGCCGGAGCCTCACGGGGCTGGCCTCACACCTCAGTGGTGCCCACACTTAAATTGGCTTCTTCTCCTGCTGTTCCACACCAGTAATTACCCTCCCCAGCCCCTGCCAGGAACAGGAGAATGAATGTAGACAAATAAACAAATAAATAGAATGCCTGAGGGGTAGAGTCACAGCACTTTGCACCCACTTGTTCCACTGTATAGAGGTATGGAAATTGGCGGGGCTGTGGGGGGTATCACAGCTGTTTGTGAGAATATGCACGCGCATACGCATGCATGCATACACATGCACATTGTAGGTTTCATCTGAAAATGTTACAGTGTCACATAAAAGACAAAATATGATGTTTTGACAAAATACTCGGTATGTATTTAACAGTTACTCCAGTTCGATACCTACAATTGATTGGCGGAAACACCACAAAGGCTTCACACTGCGTCTTGGCTGCACTTGTCTTGTCTTACGGCAGAAGTAACAGTAATCATCACTCTTTTTTTTTTTTTTTTTTTTTGCAAGGCGGGGGTTTTTAGGAAATGAGCATGAAAGCCTTTGTGTCTTTGCAGCTGTCAGGAGAGCGATATCTGAGATACCTGCTGTGCCCCATGTCAGAACAACCCGAGTTAGAAACACATGACGGCTCATGTGTGTCCTCGTGCTTTGGGGCTGTCAACACAGCCCCTCTGTCTCTCAGGCTATCCATTTTCTCCCTTCAGAGTGTGCCATTAACTTGGACGGGCCGTGTTTAAAGGGCTTTGCCTACGATGTGACACCCTGTCAAAGGCTCCGAGATTATCTTTGTCACCTGCCTGTCTGTGACGGACCTGATGGCGGGCATGACAAAGTTGAGAAAGAAAACAGTAACAAAGAGGCAAAGCGAGAGGGAAAACTGATAGTCCGACCAGTTCGTAAACAAAAAAAGTGGGACCTGCATCCAAATGATCCACATCTAAACCTTTGGGTATAATTTTCAGATTATAGCATCGTGCTATGCAGTATCAGAGAGCCATGGTTATGCGGGTTACATAACATAAACATTTCTTAAAAGTCTGTGCCATCGGTTTTGCATTAAGGTTTTTCATCACAAGCATATAAATCCTAGTTTTGTCCAAAAATTCAGATATGCCCTCTTGTCATTATTTTAACACTGCAGTCATAAACACAGAGGAGGAGGGTGGCAATTACTGAGATTCAAAAACAACTCATGTACACAAATTCTAACTAGGCCCATGATACCCCGAGACATGTAAACAAACAGCACAGCTGGATGTAAATTATTTCAGCTCTCACATCTTCAAATTTTTAGTTTAAATCTCTTGCCTGAAACAATAACAACAAGCCGGATAATCGTGTTTTAATCTGCCTTGTGTCCTGATGTCAGCAGATAATGATATTCATATTCATGGGTGTGTTGCGTTGACAAAAGCCTCCTGAATCGGGGTTTGCTCTGAAGCCTCAGGCTAACAATTCAGTGAGCTTGAGAAAGCTCGAAGGGAGAATCTGGCAGTGTTGCGGGGGATGGTTGGATGGGAGGGGTGGGGGAGGTGAAGAGGGGTGCTATGCCAATTTGAACCACCCGAGCTCCACAATCTGCCCATCCAGATTGCTCTTTGGACCCACTTCCCTCTCAAAAGGGAAATAATATATCAGGTGGCAGTGGAAGATTGTGGGTTACTGTGTCCTAAGATTATACAACATATATGATGGTGAAATAAAATGAGATGAGGTCAGATAAAGTAACTGAGTTGATTTGAATTCAGAGACAATGAAGTTTATATCTACAGAGTTGAAAGACGAGACAAAACCATTTCTTTCTTTCATTACAGCAGGGTTAATGGAGAAATAACCTTGGATGCATGAGACATGCACAAGAACTTGTTTTGGTTCTTATTCCAAGTGGGCCTGACAATGAATGTCATTTGCTCTTGAATTCAATGGTACTAAGGAAATAGTACAATACCGCAAATTAACGCTTTTTTCCTTAAACAACAAACACACATGGTTATGATTTGCCAACACACACGTGGTTGGGTTTCGGAAGAATGAACAGGCTTTGGCTCTACAATAGTACGGGAAGTGAACACTACCCTCCCAGGTGAAGGTCTATGGTTGTTGCGACCAGCTGTGAATCATACCGATGTGAAAGGATGGCTTTTTTCAACAGTATCTGACGCCGGAAGTCACTGCCCAACCGCTGGATTTCGACAACTTCCAAGTGAGACCGAGTTGAGTGGGGCTGTATGAGATACTCATTGACAGTCAGTGTATCTACTTCAGTACGTGGCGTTCTCCGCTTGCCCAGTTTGGAGAAGCAGGCAGGAGTTCCAACACAGAAGTTAACCAATGTACCGCTGTGGATGGGGGTTAGCAGCAAAATGTATTTTAACCATCTATTAAACAGCCAACAAAAAAAGAAAAGAAATCAATATCAGCCTTATTGGATGCTAAACTGACAATATTTGAGCGCTTCACCTTGCCGTCAGACAACCCTGTCCTTTGGAACTATGATTTCAAAACCGAACCTCCTTCTTCCTACTTCTGCATTCCTATAAGCACAACTGTGCCGCACACTGTATTATACCGCAGGACAGCTATTTGGGTCAGATTTTCAACGATTTATAGAGGTGACAAAAAATACATGGAAATAAAAAAACTAGCAACTTAGACAGCAATGACCAGATGCCGTTATGAACCAGAGTCTACAGAAGAACTTTTGCAGAGGAAGACTGAATGGGCCGAAGGAGAGGGCTGTCTGACGTCAAGCTAAAGTAGTGAAAATATTTTCAAGATATCACCCACTTGAACTGATATTGATGGTTTTGGGTGGGTCTTTTTTAAGTGGCTGAAATACATTTTGCTGCTAACCCCCATTAACAGCAGTGCAATGCTTAGCTTCTGTGTTGGTAGTCCTTGCCAACTGACATTTATAAGTAATACACAGACTATAGATAGGAACTTCATGCAATCCCACTTCAAAAAATCCGAACCATCCCTTTAACAATAGTGTAAAAAGCTGGACAAGCTTGTCCTGTTCTAGACTCTATCTAGACAAGAACATGTAGAAACTGTGACAGTACAAACCAAATATAGTGCCTGTGTGAACCTTAGAAATGTTTTTAACACTACTTCAAATAATCAAAAACGTACATGTATCTGTCACACTGCAGTTTGAATAAATAACTTAATGAATAAAACACCCACAGAGTTTTTTGTGATGTCCTGTGGCTTAAGCCACCACTCCACCCATACTTCTCAGAATGAGTAACACTCACCCCCTGCAGACTTTACAAGTTGTTAAAACAAAAAGAAAAAGGAGCTGCTTTTTCCTTGGCAGTGGGCAGCGGCTCTGAATTTCAGTTTTAGTGGCTCATGTACAGTAACAACCCTGTCTCTTAAAAATTATGTTTATGTACAGACCAGTGTTTTGAAAAACATAATGCCCGGCCGAATTAAATGTTGTTCATTACCATATCTGGCAAGTTACAAAAATGTTGTTGCAGTAAAATGTTCTTTGAAAACATTCATTCGTTTTCTGCCAAAATATCCCGCCTTGCGATACAATAACCACTACAGCATTATCAAACTTTTTTTATGGGTGTTTAGGCACCCATAGCTTTTTGGTGAAGGTCAGGGAAAGATAACTGTCGCGATTTCATAACAGAAAAAGTCCACAGTGACTCGAGGCACAAGACGAGATGTGTTTATTAACAGTCAACCAAAACCACAATCTTTTTCTAACCTGAACCATTTGTTCCATCAAACCACAGATGGGACTCAGGATGGACCGATGTCACGTTCCTGTGCTTTGTACGCCCACCATCCGTCCAAACCACCTCCCCGCAGCTCTAATCAGTACAAAACTGTAGCACCTCATTCACTCAAAAAACATTTCCAACCAAAGGCAGCATTTTAATCTCTTCAAGGGATACTTGAAGATTTTCCACCATTTTCCACCAGCTTTGTATCATAACAAAATGGGTACAATATGCAAATGAACTATGGTAAACTTCCCTATGGCTTACCAGCCACCAGATGTCTGGCTGGCTCCAGGGCCGTTGCTCGAACTACAGATTGTACTTCCTCATTTGTGTGCACCCACTGCCACCAAGGACACAAAGTCAGAGAGTCGCATCATTACATATTTCAGCTTACTGTTTAACTGTTAAGCAGGATTTATACTTCTGTGTCATATTGACGCCGTACCTTTGGCGTAGGCTCTGTGTCAACATAAAGTCTACGCTGTACTTTACAATGTAGCCTGATGTGCACCTCCCCAGAAATGTAACTACGTGCTGCAGTGACACAGACCTGTCTATATTCATGTCATTTTCCTCAGTGGAAACAAAGTTTGCATTTACTTTGATTTCACGGATAAGAAACAATATATTTTGAAGGCAATGAAGCCTCCGAAAAATAGCGTTTTAAGTCCTGTGTGTGATTTATCCTGACTTAATATGAGTAGAGGAAACCTCTGCTCAATGCTAGGCTAATTTATACAATGTAAAATGCCATAGGCTTGTGCTAATAACGTTAGCATGTTATATTTGTTTGGAAAACATGTTTAGTATGAGACAGTTGTTTTGTCCGTGAACCTTGTGAGTTGTGATAGAGTTGAATTTTGTAATGTTACCTTTGTTAAATGTTGCTGTTTTCCCTGGCTTCATATGAGAAGAGGAAAATTCCACTAGTCGCTAGGCTAATTTATACAATGTAAAATGCCACAGACTTGTGCTAATAACGTTAGCATGTTATATTTGTTTGGAAAGCGTGTTTAGCATAAGACAGTTGTTTTGTTGGTTTTGTGTTTTGAATCAACTAAACTTTACAGCACTTCACAGAAACCCTGTCGCCGATTAGTGTTTTGGAGGCGTAACTGGAGAGTAATACAGACACACCACCACACAAGTATAAATGCTCACAATGGTGTTGGCCACAGCGTAGGCTCTGCAGAGTCGATGCACAACTATAAATCTCACTTAATATGAGATTGTACCAGCCAGCCTCCCTCTTGTTTTTGGACGAGCTGGCCAAAACCAACTTGCATTAAGTCACCCACCAGCCAGAGCGTTTATTGGTCCACTGCGGTGCAGTGCATTCTGGCAGTTGTAGGTTTTCTACCTCTTGAGCAAAACTGAATGCCACAGTCCTCTGTTTTCTCTGGTCACGTCTCACCAGTTTCAGAAGTATTTGCATCGGTCCACTGCACAGATAGCCCAGTGCTGCCTATGACCATCTACTAGCAGTAAAATACTTGTTTAAGTAAATTAAAATGTAAAGCAACAGACAATGGAAATTTTGGTGAATATCCCTGCCCATGTCACTTAACTTCACAGATATCATTGTTTTCTTTGGCAACTCTGCAGTCGTCATTATGCATGGGCAGATGAGATGTGTATACTACAAGATAGGATGCCCTGCAGCTATTGGAACCAGCAGGGACCTGTGCAAATTAGCAACATGTCTGCTGTTAAATACCTCTTTCTGTGTCGATGCCAGAAACATCACTCATAGCTCGTTAGCACCGGGAAGGTGTATATTTTTAGAAAGCTTCATCACCCGATCACCGAGGCTGTGTAAGACTGGAAAGTACTCTGAGTTAAGAGTCAGAGTGAAGCTATTCCTCACTTTCCCCCAGCTACCTTCCAGTGGAAACACAGCTCTCCCTCCCCGTCCTCAGACAGACCAGTGAGTGCTGATCATCACTGCACACCAATTCTACACCCTACCAGCACATTTTGGTTCACAACATGACCAAGGTGCTGATGTGTTCTGCCACCAGGGTGTATAATCGAGTGGTACGACTTCCTTGGTAAGCCTGGACATGTCTGGCCTAACACTGCAGTACAGCTAAATAATGAAAAAGCAGCTATAAAATTGAAGTTAGCAAACCGCATGGAAGCAGACGCCAGCTGTGACCTATCTGACATTACTCTCTTGTCATACCTGCCTCTTCACTTCAGTCTTGTTAAACAGTCAACAGAAACAATTACGACCTGATAAACATAGTGAAACAATGCACAGCTACAGCATATTCAGACTACTGATTGACAGCAAGTATTATTTCGGTTGAAACTGCTAATTTGGCAGCACCAGATGTTTTACTTCTCCATTAACAACGAAGCTATCTCAAACTATTAATTCGAACAGCCAGCCACTCCTTCACATCTTTCCATTGAGTAAGACTTTACTCCTGACATATATGCCCATGACTCTATGTTTTTATGTGCAGACTTTTGAAAATATCTGTCTTTTTTCTGGACAGCTGGACGCAGTGGAGCTAATTCTTGCAAGCCTGCACTTGCCACTACACCTACTACAGTACAAAATGTCCACCAGCTTGTGGCATAATTGTGGCACAATTTCAAGTATACAAAACACATCAATTTGTGATATTTTGTGTCACAGGATGTGTTTCACCACATGGGCTGGTGTGAGAGAACCCAGAGTTTGTCATCTATTATGAATGAGTGAATTCCGCTTGTTATATTTCTTCTATAGAAAATTAGACTGTATTTGGTCAGGTTACAAAATATAACATTGTTTGATAAGCACCTGATTCCGCTGTACACACAAGTACACATGACTCAGCAATACAACTGTTCTTCGAGAGACTGGGACTGACATTTATTAACAGGGGCACCGGTGCTCTTTGCAAATGCACTCCTCATTTTATTTACTTTTTTCTTCTCTTGACTCATCGTGTTATAAGTTCCTCTGTTGTTCCTCAGGAAGGAGGGAGAGAATTAGAGTGCATGTGTGTGTTTTTGTATGTGTCAGTGTGATCCTGACTGGTAATTAGCTGTCTAGCCAACATGTGGTGGGCATGACATGAAAAACAACAAGCCCTCTCCTCCAGAAGGAAGCTCAGACATTGTGAACGGTGACTCAACATGCGCAAAGGCAGTTGCTTTAAAGACCAGCAACACATCAAGATGAATGACGTGTTTGAAATGTGTGTGGCATAAATTTAAGAGCTCCCAACCTCAGCCAGCTCAGTGAGTGACATGGTTAAAGGTAACACTGGCATAATAATGAACCTAACGTATCCAGGTAACATTACTTACCTAGATGGGCCTGCATGGTTGTGTAACTTAATAATCCTGCTATAGTTAATTGGTGCAGCGGTTTAAGGAGCGATCCTTGAGGTGTTTTTGCACGTCAGGAGATGCAAGCTAGTTATCTTGCAGTTGCAGACAGCAAAGCTCACTGCTGTAAAGTATTACTGAGCTTAAAGGTCCAGTGTGCTGGATTTCGGGGGATATATTTGCAGGAATGTATTACAATATAATGAGTATGTTTCTTTAGTGAATAATCACCTGAAAATAGGAATCACTGTGCTTTCATTACCTTATAAAAATGTTTATATCTACATAGCGAGCAGGTCCTCAGCTACAGAGAAGCGAAGTTGCATTGCTGTGATTCTACAACTGCTAATTCGCATCAGCCACCATAGTTAGCAGCCCCTTCATGATCAGAGCATCAGTAATCCTGCTTTATTCAGTGTTTTTACTGGTTTAAATATTCAATTCCATTTATTTTGGAAAGGAAGAGACCTTGGCTGAGAATTCGGCGCCTGGTAAAAACCCTCTGAACGTCTGGATCTTAAATGATCAGAGACAAAATGTGAGCACAGATTAACAGAGACTAGGTTAGCGGCCTGCATGTACTTCTGCCATGAGCAAACAGTGATGGAAAAATAATGATTTGTATCTTGAAACTGCTTTATTCATTGTTTCACTGGTTTAAATCACAGTGTCTGTTTGTTTTGGAGAGGAAGATACCTCTGTGGATTCAGCTCCAGGTAAAAACCTCCTAAAAAATTAACACTTAGGGAAATCTAACCCAAGAGTGTTTAAACTGGTTGCAATCTGCAATCTTCACTGCTAGATGCCAGTAAATCCCCCTAAATCTTAGACACTGGACTTTTAAGCACATTCCTTTAGCAGAGTGGTGTCCAACTGGTCCAGCCATGGATTAGTTCAAGGTCCACACAGTTTAATACAACATCATAATTGCATTTGGCCATGTTGTCAAGCTAGTTTGCTGTCTCTGTCAAGTAGATGTTTGTTAGTCACTCCACTGCAGGAAAATTAACTGTACTTTAAAATGAAGTGTGTTTGTGTAGTTTTTTTTTTTTTTTTTCCCCAAATTTGACACATTTGCGAGTCACTTACGGTCCATTCAGAATGGACCCAGGATCCACTTTTGGACTGCGATCCACCAGTTGGTAACCACTGCTTTAGTAAATAGCTCTTAGTTACTTCCAGTGTTGGTATTGCACAGCACAGCCAAATCTAATCTACCGCACTTTGGAATCCACGGCCAATAGTATGTTTGACTTTGTCTGCTCAGCAGTTGGTGATTAAAACTGTCCATCAAATCTGATTACTGGAGGAGTTATAGGCATGCAATAATGGCTCCTTTTAGGGCTACAGAAAAGAACAAAACAGCAATAAGCAAAGACAAAAAGGCCAAGGGGGAGCAAGAAACACAAGGAGCTTAGACTCCCCTTGATGTGATTTATGATTTCTGAATGTTTTGCTTTAAACGCACCAAAGAATCCAGCATAAAAAAATACAAATGGGTGAAAAATAAAGGCACCTTTATGTTATAAAGCCCCTGTCAGTTGAGCTGAGGCCAACACATCTGATTTAGCTGCAGGCTCCCACCTAAGCCACTTGTCATTTTGTAAACAATCTCAGAGAGCATGTGGTGGCTAGCCTGTTGCCTGGGTTACAGTCTGCTGCAGAAGTTCAGGCCCACCAGGCTCATTACTGATGCCAAGGTTGTCCACAGGTTGGCCAGGAGCTTTCAGAGTACCTGCTTCCCTCAGGGACGGCCAGAAGGCACACTGGAGTGGTTCCAGGGCTAGATCAAACCCTCCCGCCCCAACAAGGAGGTGCCCTTCTCCTCCATCATCCACCAGCAAGGAACCTCCTCTCAAAAACTACTCCTCCCCCGACCTTCTTCACTTTCAAGAATGTCATTCATCCATTCACTTTTTGTACTTGCCTAATTATTACCTCTCTGCCAGCATGCCATCTCTTTTGGTCACCTCCTCTGTCCCTTTGTGTCAGCTGGCAGCCTTGAAACCTCTGAGCACCTTCTCCTGCTAATCACTCGGAGAGTAAAGCACTCCACTTACAAAGTCACTCAGGGGCGTCTTCGACACCACAATGGAGTCTTAACCCCATGAAGAGCAAAATGGCCAAATTCATTCTGAGAGAGGAGCTAAATGAGTTAAGTCACATCCCCCATTGCAGCCCAGGAGCACATTCTCGCAACCCTGCTCATCCACCCCCACTCATAGCTACATCCGCCCTTGCTCTGGCAGTAAATGATTCTGCTTGAATCCCCAGGATGTATGGCTTGTGGTGGGAGGGCAGACCATTTAGGCCATATTTTGTGTATTTCAGCTGCCAGAAAAATAAAAAATGGATTGGCGAGCTTAGTTGACTACCTCAGTGTCGATGGAGCAGGGTTGCGAATTTCAAGGCAGATTTCAGGAATCTTAATACATGATGTCTATTAAACATCTGTCTGTCCTGGGAAAGAATCACCTGCTCTTCCTGAGGTTTCCTCCATTTGCTTCCCTGTAACAGGGCTTCTACTGGGGATGGTCAAAGGACAGGAGGTTTTGTGTTTCAAAGGCCTCTGAGGCAATTTGTGATTGGTGTCACTGGGCTACAAATTGAAAATGAACTTTGTACTGGTTCATTAAACGATGCAATGACAACATGATTATTAGTCTTACTGCTTTGAAGATTAATGTGTATATAAATATATGTAATACACACATACATTGAGATATTGGATATTAAAAAAGTGACATGTATAAAGAGTATTCATGAAAAAAGTTGTTGACCAACTTAAAATAATGACTTCAACTGCTAAAACAACACACAAATAAATTCAGTTTTTCAACTGAGTTTCAGAGATATTTGTGTTATTAAAGCTTGTTTGAAAAAAGTTACTTATTAGACCTTTACTAGGTGATTAGTTGTCGACTATCAAATTAATTGCCAACTCATTTGAAAATTGTTTTGTGAATTATTTTAAGAAAGGAAAGTCAAATTTCTTTGATTACAGCTTCTTAAATCTAAATATTTTCTGGTTTCTTTATTCTTTTATAGACCCTTTTAGGACCGAAGTCACAACCACATATTTTTATTTGCTGGAGGCAAGACTCGCCACCACAGGGCTGTAGGCTACATAGGAGTCTTAAAATGTCATCTTGTTGTGTTACTGGGAGCCAGAATAGAAGGAGTCATGGCTCAAACCTTAAATTTTATCACATAGCAGCCGCCACTGCCCGTCAACAGAAACAAAGACAACTATGGTTAAATGTGATAAGATGAAAGGACTGGACGGACGCAATCATCAGAAATACTGCATGCGCGGCGCACACTTCATATCAGGTTAGGGGAAAAGTATTTACTGTTGTAGGGATGAATAACGTTATGTGTATTAAGGGTTATCATGTCCACCGAATCAGAAATTGGAGAAGTATTTAAAGGAATATTGGATTTCTCTGTAAAGCTAACTTTTTAGCGCATTAGCTAACGTTAGCTTTGATAGCAAAACAAACTGGAGGAAACCGTTGAAGCGTTCAAGGGTCTATGACAGTAAACTGAATATCTTTGGATTGTGGACAAAACCAGAAATTTGAGGACATCGTCTTGAGCTTTGGGGAACACCATTTTTCACAAATTTCTTTTTGTAGGGAACAATTAATCAATCAGTCAAGAAAATAACCACCAGATTAATCAACAATGAAAGTACCTGTTGGCTACAGCCTTAATTATGGGCAACATTTTCAGTTACATATACTGCCCTTCATGGCAGACATATTTTAATAACTTGGGAAACTATTTCTTACTTTAACTATATTTGCACTTACAGCACCAATCTGTGTAATGTGTTCTAATAAGTAAAACCCTGATATTATTAAACCTGGCCCTGAAACCTCAACTGTGTTAGGTTACTGTCTGCATCGGCCCACTCCCAGACTTGTCCAGAACTGCCTGTACAATTGCACTCTCCCCCTCTCTTTTCTCATTGCAGCACAGAGGCAGACAAGGTCCTCCATCACCCTGACTTAGGTAGGACGGCTGGATCTATGGGCTGTAACAGGGTTGGTGGGGAGGGTATAGTTGAGAGCCTGGCCAGACACATCTCCCTTTAGATCAATCACATTTCCCCTTTCTGTCCTTGAACCTCCCTCTCCTTCTGTTGCTTTCTTTCTCCTCGTCCTATTTAAAGAGAAGAGATATGTGATGGGAAAGTTTAAGAGTATAAGAAAGCACCTGCTACACTCTGAGCGTCGGCTGCCTTCGAAGTGCTTTTTTTAGTCGGTTCCTGGATGGGATTGGAAAATGACAAAATCTCTCTGACTCTGTCTTCGTCTGGCTTTATGCGTGCTTGTCTGTGTTTGTGTGCGTATTATACATTCATCATTCTTTGGCACTGACTATAGTTCCCTTTTTCCTTTCATTTTATTCATTCATTAATTTCCCCTGACTTCACATGGTTGATATTAGTCGGCTATTGACAAGGTGGGGTTTTTTTTAGTCCTTGTGTTGTGCGTATACATGTGCACATGTCCACAAAAGCAACCGTGTCTTGCTGTCAAGGGTTGCATCAGCAGCTTTGAGCGATCATTGTTGTGTCGACACACTCGACTCTGGCACTGCCACTCCAAAACCAAGAAGCCATAAAGCATGGCTGTCTGCCTCAAAGCACCCATCCATCCACAGGCACTCGACACTACCTGAACCCTCTGATCTTTTACACAGACCCAATGTGTGAGTGGCAGGGCTTACAATGCTCATGATAGTGTGGCAGCAGTGGAATATAATGTGGCACACTACAGTGCAGTCTTACACTGACACTGTTGACACTCCTTAGTATGTTAACATGAGAATGCATGATGTAGTGTGTATGTTCAGTGTAGCATATAACAACTGCAATGTCTGTTAGAGGGGAGGTTTTTACTCAGGGTCTGAATTTAGTATCATTTATATAACCAAATGTTTGTTTTATTTTGGCAGGTTACATTTGAAGAGTACCTTCTGCAGAAGAACTTCAGTCCTTGTAACCAAAATAAACAACACTTTTGTTGAACAGAAATCATCACCTATAAAGATATTTTTGACAGCAGTTTTATAAAGAGTAGCTGTCTACAATGTTGCCATAAATAGGAAAGTCACAATATCATGTCTGATATGTTAAACTGGTCTATCTAACTCTAAATATGAGTCACTTAATTTTAATAATGTCACCCAAAGTTAGAATTTAGACTACAATATTGGTGCACACTACTACCTTTTTTCCATTGTCAATGTTGGCCATGGCGAGTAAAGCCATGCCACGCCAATTTGTGTTTCCATTGTCAATTTAGACGATGGACCTTCCAAGGAGTATGTCCAAAAGCTGGGCCGTCCACCCTTAAGCGGGTAGTGTTTATGTCTCGTTGACCGCAGCCGAACCCCGACAACCCTGCCCCCTGAACAAGCATGTGTTACAAGACTCTACTCACCTCTGTCTGCAGGAGACCAGAGTGAAAGGCATTTTTAAAAGTCTCTGCATGTTCATCTCTCAGTACTTTTGTAGCTTCTAACTGAATCTCTGTGGTTTGGAGTTCAGTTTCTCTCCTGCGTCCTGTTTTGACATTAGATATCTGCTTTATTTTAGTATTTCATGTTCGCTATCAGCTGCATTAGAAGTTGCTGCTTGAAAACTCAGCATTTCCTGAATTTTTTCCATTCTGTGCTGGGCTGACGGCCCAAGCCAAGCCAAGCCAGCCTATGACTGTCGTAAAGGGGTTTAGCTCTATAGGGAACAATACGATCTACCACTGCTAATCAATCAGCATACACTCACACCACCGTACTCACTCTGTAAGAGATGTTACTGCTGTTGCTAACCACTGTTCACTGGCTTCCACATTGCAGCCTGAACTGCTAGTTAAGCTTGTCGCTATTTCTGCTACACCTAGCATTTGGACATACTCCAGTCGTCCAGTATGTTGTCACATTTGCATGCAGATAACCCTGAATAACAGTTTCACCGGGGTCCTTTTACTGTAATCACACTGCTGGGGTTTGCCTTTGCCTTACCAATTATAACTTCCTGATTGGGCAGGACAGCTGATTTGAATGGAGCTATTATGCCAAGGGCAACTGTGTTTGCCATAATAGCAAATTAGACTAGGAATGTTTCTGTCTGTAATGGTCTGCAGTATAATGAATATAATCTGGATTTCTTTGGGGGGAAACTTCCACTGTGCCAACTTTTACAAGGTAATTGTATTTGCCAAACTGCAGATTAAAAGTACAGAACTAATGAATGAATTGCTACACTACCATCAAATCAATTAACTATCAAAGCCATTTTAGTGATGTTACTACCACATTAGTCACTTCTATATATCCTTTCCTTATGCTGCAGGGAATCTATCCTATTCCACACTTGAAGAAGAAGTTAACAAAGATAAAATACAAAGATTCGGCCTAAAAAAAATAAATTTTCCAATTTAAATCAATCTTCATCTGAATGATCTGATATGAATTCATAAAATCCCAAAGCTGATCTTTTAATAAATGCCTTTTCGTTTTTGGATGCGTGAAGCATTCACCCAGTTAGTCTCTGATGGCCAGCCTTTGGTTTTTTCGTGCAATGAGACACTCTGGCCACGTGACAGACCAGCAAACCTCAGCTGAATCAAAATATGCCAGGAACTCCTTTACTAAGCCGAGAGGCAGATGTCTAGTTGCAGTTCGGATTTAAAAACTACAAAGACACTGAAAAGCTGGACAAAAGCAAAGCCATGTGTAAGATGTGCAATATTGAGGTAAAATATTGTTGAACTACCTCAAATCTCTGAAACTATCAATGGGACAACAGCCAGGTACACAATCTGCAGACACATCCCATCCAAAACAAACTCCACTGGAGAAAGTAATGCACCTTTAAGTCGGACACACCAACTAAAAGTAACATACATGACATACATGAGTCCGCATGATGCATACCATAACTCTGGACTAAAGAAAGTACTTGGGCTTTTTTTCTGGCCACTCAATACTCACTGACTGTAGAATCTGTATAGAGCTGAACTATTGTGTTGACTGCTGTAGTGTGCTCATGTTGATTAAAACTGCTTTGGGGTCAATTCTTAAAGGTATACCATGCAGGAGTTGTTGGGTACTCTTTCTAAACAGAATCTCCAGCAAAAGCCAATCCAAGATTCAGTCTCGTTTGATATATTTGCTTTCTTTTACTGGGCTGTCTCCACGATTTTCGAAACTTCCAATTAGATAGGTGTTGCTAATGGTCTGGCACCTAGTCACTACCTGCTTTATAAAGTCCTAACACCACCTATGTGCTGTGCCAAGGAACGTCTTTGCAGATAAATACGCTGCCACTCACTTCTCCTGGGTAATAAGTGATGATTGAGAGAAAATACCTTTGTACAGGTGTACATGAGGACAAACCTGCAAAGTACACTATTAATGTAATCAGTAATATTTCTAATAATGTATCTGTGTAAAGGGATCCTTGTACAATTTGCAGCATCAGCTCCCTGAAAACCTCATTCATATCCAAGCAAAATTACTGAAACATGTATCTGTAATCAAATTGATATAAACTGAAATCAATAACCCCATGGTCCAAGATAACAAGAGATGTTATCAAATCCACTTGTATCAACCTCGTATTACTGCCCAGATGATAGATCAATAGACAGACAGACATAGATAGATAGAAAGTATACATTGACTTACCTAGGATGAACCAATGGAGGTAATCAGGATGCACAGCAGAACATAAGGAGAGAGGAAGACAAATGCAACATTACTGTGTTTTGCAAAATTAAGCTTAAAAACACTATTATCTCTGGTAATGGACCACTTGATGGGCAAAACAACAAAGTCTGTCATACTGACATATAGTCTGAGGATTTCAACTGCTCCCTGTTGCTACTGTTAATGCAGCCCTACTGAGACTTGTTATCAACTCTGGACAAATCCCAAACCGCCATAAAGACAATATGGAAATCCACATCCGTTCCTCCGCAATATGTGCACACTGATGTATGTGCACTTCCGCCGTCACATATCACAGGGGGAATTAGACAAACACCCTTGGAGGAATATATATTTGAAATTAGAAAGTGAGGATGAAAAATGAGTCAGATGAGAGCATGAGAAAGCATGGGCGTGTATGCCGAAGGACTGAGTTTCTATCTCTTGCTTGCTTTGGGTAAAATTCCTGAGTCTCATTGATTGAGCATTGTAATCCAGGTCAGAGCCCTGAACTGGCAGCCACAGAGGCTACCCAAGCAGTGAGCCGGCCAGGTTGAAATTGATCCTAGCGGTCTCCCGAATCAAATAGTGTCCAAATCCTCTGTGCCATGCAGCATGCTGATACAATCTTCTGTTTGACCCCAGTGCAAAGTGAAACGGTAAAAGAAAAGAAAGAAAATAAGAAAGAAAGAAAAGACTATAGCTTGCTGTATTGTCTTAGACCGGTTGCCTCAGCAACAAGAAACCAAGCATCTCTTGCTAATTCTGTGAAGAAGTGACAAGTCAGGTGGTGCAGCTGCTTAGTAGAAATGACATGAATGTTGTACTGAAATAACCTGCAGCCATCACATATCACTTCGCTGACCCACAGAATCAGAAAATGAACCTCCAGGTCACAATTTCAAAAAAGGAGAAAATGAACCTAAAATGCTAAATAATTTAGAGGTGTCAAATTACCAAAATTAATTTAATCTTGCATAATTACTACAAGATTGTGAGTCCTTATTACTCTACTTAGGACAAGAAAAGACAAAAGCTTACAACATGCTTGGTTGTCAATCGGACCAAAAGGCCACAAAAGGCATAAACTGACAAATCAGAAACGGTGGAGGAGGAAGAAAATAACAAACGTGCATGAAGGCAGACTGCTTGTTTCAATCTCCCAATTTGCTGTATCCTGCTTAACACAAGTGACTGTTCAGCAGATCAGCACTGTGTGGAAACAGAGCATATCTGATGGTCTACATTGAATCAATCACTGCTGCAAAGCAATTTATGCTAAGGGTTGGGTGTTGAGGAAAAACACCCAGTTGATTGAGCAGGGAGGAGGCATTTTGAGCTCAGGGCTTTTGAAATAAAAAAGGTTAAAACAAATATTGATTTAAAAAACATATCAATGAAATGTGTGTTTTTAAAGTTGATGTGAACAGACGTACTCTGAAAAAGGCACCCTCCTGAAAAATGACCAGTCCAAGTGAAAATGATGTGGTTTCTTTTGAAGGGGACCTAGTAGGCTTTTCTGTATTTTGTGTTCTATATATTGTGTTCAAGCAAATGCTATCCATGTTAAATCTGCTTGCTTTCCTAATGTTCTGAGACTGCATTTCCAATGTTTTTAAATTCTACTCTGGCTACAGTATGACATCATAGTGTGCCAGATTTCTTTATATGGTTATCTGCTCCAGGCATGTTACTGCAAGCATTTACATTACGTTGCCTACACTGCTAAAGTAAGCCACGTGCTAATATTAGGGATGCATGTAATCTTGATTGCAGATGTAAATTCCGATTCTAGATCATGCCCAGTTGTAACAAGTGCCGCTATTCTCTGTGAGTCATTACCTGGCTGCAAGTACAATAGATGTACATGTAGCTACATCATAACATCAGTGAAACATGTAATCTTGGATGTCGATGTTGTTAAATTCTACCCGATTTTGGATTATATTCCTGCTGGAAGATGTTCGGTCCTGTTTAGGAGTTTTTATTGGTGATTTTTTTTTTTTTTTTTTTATGGCAAAAAGTGCCGCTATTCTCTGTTACAGTAGTTCCCAGCTGCAAGCACACTAGACATGCATGTAGCTACATGCTAACATCAGCAAAACATTTGATCTTGGTTGCCAATGTTGTTAAATTCTTCCAGATTTCAGATCGGATTCCTACTGGAAGATATCTTGTTGTGTTTAGGAACACTTCATTAACCCTATGCCCTAGGCATTTTTGGGGTATTTTTACTGCCTTTAATTTTAAGCTCATATCACATTCATTATAAAGGCTACATACACATGCTCTATCTTGTTTTTTTAGGACAATCTGGGCTAACTAGATTTGCCATCATTTCATGTCCTTCTATGTGCCTGTATTTTATATTAATTTTTCTATCAATAAAAAAAACAAATCTGTGTGATTAAATTCTTACATTTTGACATGTATCTCACCATAGCAAGATAGAAAATGACATATTCTGCCATATATGAAGAGGGGAGACTCTCTGGAATCTGGCAATATGAGAACCATGATGCTGGGACATTCTGTCACTTCACAGTTGTCCAAAACATGTGGTTTGTGCCAGGCGGACATGATTGCCAGTATTTTTTTCATTATTGCAAGAAATTCCATTGACTCATTCACAAGTCAAAAATCTGTTTTATCTGAAAGAAACATGCAATATTTACATCTAAGATCATAGAAAAATAGCCAACCAAGTGCAATGATGTCCTCCAAGATAATATTTGCCACTTTGTTTGCAGTAAACAAAGTTTGTTGTTGTTTTTCAGTTTCAGTTATATATTGGGGGGGCATTTTGGGCATTGGGGGGGGACACATGTCCCCCTCAATGTATATGGTGACTACGGCCCTGTCATGCATGCATAATTAGGCTGCAGCTGTCTGGGTGCGCAAAGGTGAAGTGGCTGGTCTTGTCATACAAAGTTTGATGGAGTGTCAACTGGACAATATGGAGATATTTGCATCTTGAAAGCTGGACTACAAATGTGGATAGACAGGGAGAAACACACGCAAGCCTAAGACGTGGTAAGATACGATATTCCTCACTATATGAAGTGACTGATAACAAGATCTGTATAATGGACTGTAAAGAAATTCGTCAGGTTTTTGTTTTGTAGACAATTAATCTGGATTTACAGCGTGATGGGATGACAGCACAGTGATGTGTGTGGTATCCCTGGAAAGCTCTGCTCCTGTGCTTTCATGTGATATGCGTGGTATTTCTGTGCGATGCTGCATTCGCGGGTAATCCATCTAAGAGTAATGTGTGCGCAAAGCTATATGAAAGCTCTGTTATACATAATTTTAGTCTAATTTTCTCTTTTTTTTTTCGCTATGAAAACATTGGACTACAATTCCGCTGTTTCACGTGATATGGCTTCTCGCTGTGACGCACGGTCGCGGAGAAAATCAATAGAGAATAACAGGTGTGAATTTGGACGCAATATGCGTCGTTCGGGCCCATAGGGTTAATGACCTTTCATGGTAAAAATAGCCCCCGTTCTCTGTTACAGTCATTCCCCAGCTGCAAGTACACTAATCGTGCATGTAGCTACATGCTAACATCAGCTAAACATGTTATCTTGGATGTAGACGTTGTTAAATTCTTCCTGATTTCGGATCATATTTCTGCTGGAACACGTCTGGTTGTCTTTAGGAGTTCTTATTGGTGATTTTTCATGGTAAAAACTGCCAATATTCTCTGATACAGTCATTCCCCAGCTGCAAGTATACCACTAACATGCATGTAGCTACATGTTAGAGTCAGCAAAACATGTATTCTTGGTTGCAAATATTGTTCATTTCTCCCCAACTACAGATTTTACTCCTGCTGGAATGTGTCTGATTGTGTTAAGAAGATTTTATTGGTGATTTTTAATGATAAAAAGTGCAACTATTCTCTGTTACAGTCATTCCCAGCTGCAAGTACACTACATGTGCATGTAGCTACATGCTAACATCAGCGAAACATGTAATCTTGGTTGCCGATGTTGTTAAATTCTCCCCATTTTGGAACATATTCCCGCTGGAACATGTCTGGTTGTGTTTCTAAGCTTTTATTAATGATCTTTCATGATAAGACGTGCTGCTATTTTCTGTTACAGTCATTCCCCAGCTTCAGGTACACCGCTAACATACATGTACAGTACAGGCCAAAAATTTGGACACACCTTCTCATTCAATGCGTTTTCTTTATTTTCATGACTATTTACATTGTAGATTCTCACTGAAGGCATCAAAACTATGAATGAACACATGTGGAGTTATGTACTTAACAAAAAAAGGTGAAATAACTGAAAACATGTTTTATATTCTAGTTTCTTCAAAATAGCCACCCTTTGCTCTGATTACTGTTTTGCACACTCTTGGCATTCTCTCGATGAGCTTCAAGAGGTAGTCACCTGAAATGGTTTTCCAACAGTCTTGAAGGAGTTCCCAGAGGTGTTTAGCACTTGTTGGCCCCTTTGCCTTCACTCTGCGGTCCAGCTCACCCCAAACTATCTCGATTGGGTTCAGGTCCGGTGACTGTGGAGGCCAGGTCATCTGCCGCAGCACTCCATCACTCTCCTTCTTGGTCAAATAGCCCTTACACAGCCTGGAGGTGTGTTTGGGGTCATTGTCCTGTTGAAAAATAAATGATGGTCCAACTAAACGCAAACCGGATGGGATGGCATGTCGCTGCAGGATGCTGTGGTAGCCATGTTGGTTCAGTGTGCCTTCAATTTTGAATAAATCCCCAACAGTGTCACCAGCAAAACACCCCCACACCATCACACCTCCTCCTCCATGCTTCACAGTGGGAACCAGGCATGTGGAATCCATCCGTTCACCTTTTCTGCGTCTCACAAAGACACGGCGGTTGGAACCAAAGATCTCAAATTTGGACTCATCAGACCAAAGCACAGATTTCCACTGGTCTAATGTCCATTCCTTGTGTTTCTTGGCCCAAACAAATCTCTTCTGCTTGTTGCCTCTCCTTAGCAGTGGTTTCCTAGCAGCTATTTGACCATGAAGGCCTGATTGGCGCAGTCTCCTCTTAACAGTTGTTCTAGAGATGGGTCTGCTGCTAGAACTCTGTGTGGCATTCATCTGGTCTCTGATCTGAGCTGCTGTTAACTTGCGATTTCTGAGGCTGGTGACTCGGATGAACTTATCCTCAGAAGCAGAGGTGACTCTTGGTCTTCCTTTCCTGGGTCGGTCCTCATGTGTGCCAGTTTCGTTGTAGCGCTTGATGGTTTTTGCGACTCCACTTGGGGACACATTTAAAGTTTTTGCAATTTTCCGGACTGACTGACCTTCATTTCTTAAAGTAATGATGGCCACTGGTTTTTCTTTAGTTAGCTGATTGGTTCTTGCCATAATATGAATTTTAACAGTTGTCCAATAGGGCTGTCGGCTGTGTATTAACCTGACTTCTGCACAACACAACTGATGGTCCCAACCCCATTGATAAAGCAAGAAATTCCACTAATTAACCCTGATAAGGCACACCTGTGAAGTGGAAACCATTTCAGGTGACTACCTCTTGAAGCTCATGGAGAGAATGCCAAGAGTGTGCAAAGCAGTAATCAGAGCAAAGGGTGGCTATTTTGAAGAAACTAGAATATAAAACATGTTTTCAGTTATTTCACCTTTTTTTGTTAAGTACATAACTCCACATGTGTTCATTCATAGTTTTGATGCCTTCAGTGAGAATCTACATTGTAAATAGTCATGAAAATAAATATAATAAACGCATTGAATGAGAAGGTGTGTCCAAACTTTTGGCCTGTACTGTAGCTACATGGTTAAGTCAGGGAAACATGTATTCTTGGTTGCAAATGTTGTTAATTTCTCCTCAACTACAGATTTTATTCCTGCTGGAGCATGTCTGGTTGTGTTTAATAGCTTTTATTGTTGATTTTTTTTACAGTGGAAATTGCCACAGTTCTCCATTACAGTCATTTCCTCAGCTGCAATGACGGTACAAAAATGCTGAGATATGGAAGACCCGAAAAAGCTGACCAGTCGCTACATGGAGCCTTCTCAGACAGAGGGTGAGCACAGTCTCATGAAAATATTGTTTATTGGCCATTAAAGCATGTAAACATGTTCTAGTAGAAGCCTTAAATACAAAATGACAATAATAGGTCCTCGTTAATGTTTTAAAATCAGAGTTATGTAGAACTGCGGAGTTCGTTGTCGAATTTCATTGGGATCAGTAGTATTACCCACCCTTTCATCTTATGGACTCATTTGTTTTAATGATCATATCAAAAAGTATCCCTTAATGTAATGGAGCTTTTAAAAACTCAAAAATCAGGAGTGGCAGCCATTGATGTCTTAATGGACCATAGGGGCCTTTACTTAGCGAGCTTACTGAAGTTTCATCTCTACTTCTTTAAACTTTAATCTCAGACATAATTACACTCTTAACCCAAACATGAACCACACAGCATCAGTGGCTATGTTTACTTTTCCTCTCAGTAAACCTTAGTCCCAGTCATTAAGCATTACAGGCTATGCTCAGACAAAGTGTGATATTCCATTAGCGGGAAAGATTATTAATAATATAACCTCATCTACTGTCGGCCTCCTATAATGTCATCATAACATCTTCACCCAGGCAATTTCAGACTGAACAGAGAGAAAACCCTTGAACATTTAGAATCGGCTTCACTGATACAAAAAGAGACACACGTATATATATAAATGACATTTCAATTAATGACTTGTGAATGTTCTGTGTATTCTGTAATTGCAGAATTTTCACGAGACCAAAATCCTGCAGTCCAAAATAATATGGACTCCAGAGACACTGCCTACCAATTATCTGCCAATAAATTGCTGGGCATGATGTTCGTGCTCCCATCTAGAATGATGCCAGAGACGACACATCTTTAATGAGAGCACCGATGTGCTTGGTGTGGGAGAGCATACTGGCAGCCTCCTCCTGGGGCCTTGGCGGTCTTTTTCTTGGCTGCAACCTTGCTTTTAAGTGAAAAGTTCTAAATCAAACTGCTTTCTTTCAACTTCGTGAGAACACAGTTCTCTGCAGGATTCACCTGCTTCATGATCTCCATCCATGTCATTTTACTGTGAGGCTGTAGAGATAATGCCTCTGCTGCAGAGCGGTGCACTGTCTTTTTTTTTTCTTCATTGCCTGTAACTGAAAATTGATCAAGATACACTCAGGGTGAACTGAGCGTGGGTTTAAATCTCAACGTTTATGTGCAAATCACAAATGTGTGTACTGTTAGTCTTGGGCATTAGGTACATTGTACTGGAGGCAGCAAAACTATCTGGATAGGTGACCAGTCAAACTCATGAAGGGCAGAAATAACAACTCACACTCTTGTTCACCTCTATGGCAAATTCAGGGAGTCAAATCCACCAGATTTGTTAAAATTAGGAAAAAAAAGACAGCAGTAGCTTCCTGAGAACTCTTGAACAAATATGCATACTGAACAAAGAAACCCACACATGAGCAAGACCGTAGGCTGTCTAAAGTACAGGTTTCTGAGCTGACCTCTACTTGAAGCTTTCCATACTTTTAATGTAAGAGAAGAGGGAGACGTGATTGCAGTAGACATAAATAGAGCATCTAACTATCCACACAGTCTCACTGTGGATAGACAGTGGCCATATTTACTTACTTTACTGTCTTTACCACAGGAGCACAATTCCTGCCATCTGATCACACATTGCTATTGTTTCAAAAACTTAATCTTTGGTTACCTCACAAAATAAATAATTTCATCTTGGGGCTGTTTGGGCTTCCAGGAAAAAATCAGGCTGCATTTAATTTGACCACAAGGACCTCCACCATCTCCAGTGTCAAATAGGGGTGTTACAATCCATTGATCAGGGTTGATGTCCTGATTCATTGCTCAACAATCCAATATCATTGATGCAAAGTAAAAACATTGATCTAAATCACGAAATTCCCATCGCACATCTGTGTCGCCGTCAAACAACGCGAGGCACATAATGGAAAGCAGCCCAAAAAATGTACTCCCCTCTACCCCTCTTGGGAATAAATCAGCAGCAATATCTTTTTAATTTGGGGGAGAAAGATGGGTCAACAGACTAAGCACAAGCCATATGCAACCAATAATATTTCAGAAAAGAATACTCACTCCACTAACCTGTGGCTTTCGCTACGGCAACATTAGCTGCTCTGTTTCAACAATGTTAAGCTGAAAAAAATGTGCATGTTCATGGCTGAAATTCAACTGTACTGTTCTGTCAGGACTGACATGAACCCACGGTCACTTAGAAAAAGTATAAATAATACTTGTCATTTGTCCATTAGCTGCGAGGCTAATTTATGCAATGTAAATAGACTTAAGCTAATAATGGCGACTAACAAATAAACAATTTTTTGTCTATGAACCTTGAAAGTTATTACTGAATCAAATTTTATACTTTTGTTAAATGTTATCGTTTTTTATGCGTGTTAGTGGCAGAGGTGGGACCAAGTCATCGATTTGCAAGTCCCAAGCCAAGGCCAACAAGTCCCATTTCAAGTCCCATGTCCTAAACTTTGAATTTTGAGTCATAATGTGCTCTTTAACAAATGTAATGCCATTTTAATAGCAGAGTAATAATATAGAAAAAATGTGGAGTTATTTGTTAAAATCTTTGGGATTTCATCATTTTATTAAAATACTAAAACAATATATTTTTTTAAGTTAAATTGATGCAATTTTTGACCCACAAGTTTTGCATACTACAGTTGGTTCTCAGTTGGCCAATGCACTGTTTTTGTCGGTGAACAAAATAATCTTTAGTATCACTTTTTTTCCCAACTGGTGCTCAGTAACATAATGTTAATTCATGATGGTTCACTACTGCGACTTCAACTGGATGCTGTCGGATTCCTTCAAAGTGTCAACTTGCTGGGGAAAAAAGCGTTAATGTTAGCTGATTTAGGAAATTATTTGATCTGTGGCAGAATTTTTAAATAACATAGGCTACATTTTAATCTTTGGGCTTAGGGGAAGATACCAAGGGTTTTTTAAAAGGCTAAAGTCCAAGTGAAGTCACGAGTCATTGGCATTAAAGTCTATGTTAAGTTGCAAGTCTCTTTTTGATTTTTCCAAGCCTAAAATCATCAAATTTGTGACCCGAGTCCCATCATGTTGCGTGAATCCACACCCCTGGTTACTGGAGTCAATTAAAGTACATTTTACTGCACTCAACTGGTTACAGTTACTCATGTGTTTTTCTTTTACAGCCATAAGCAAAAAAGAAAAGTGTGGCAGCATCTACTAATTGTATTAAATGGATGAACACAGGCCACTAAATTGAATCAAATAGATATTGTATCAGAGCATACTTTGTCATATCAGCAAATATCATATTGTTGTCCAAAGAATCGATATAAGATTATTATGAAACTAGTGAATAACATGTCTCAAACTCTAAAGCATTATAACTTTCTGGGAAATTGCTGAAAATACAATGACATGCTCAAAACTAAGTAGCACACAGCCATGTATTATAATCTATCTGTGTAAAGGCCTTTGTTCTGGTCAAAGAGAAGGTCAGATCTAACAAGGCCATGTTCACCATGGCGACAGAGTAATCCCATCAGTGTGCATCAGCCTGTCTTATTGTGTTTATTTGCAGGGTTTTCAGCTCTGGAACACTCCACATTGATTGCTGTCTATGAGCAAATCCTGGTGTCACAGCAAGTAACACAGTGTAATATCACCTTTATTGTTGGGGAATAAAAAAACAAGAAGAAACCCCAAACTATCAATAATGTCACAACTTTTTGTCTGTTTTTTTTTTGCACTTCAAAACTATTGCTGCCTCTTTGTGGGCATCATTTTCATCAATTGCTTTCTTGTACTTTCATTTATGTTCCCCCTCAGGCAAAAAGATACCTTGAGGTTGATGGTTTTGCTGTGTAGACTTACAATAGCCTAATAAAAATGCACGTGATTATGATTTTTAATATTTCTTTGTGTGCTGTTAGTGCCTTCAGTCAGGCTAACTCCTGTGGTGCAGGCTCAACTGGGCTGCTTGTTGTTGAATACAAGATTTGATGACATTAAGGAGACGTGCGGTGACTTCATTGCATGTCAGGAGATAACATCAATTATTCTTAGACTCCTGAAATCCTATGCATTCATATTTTACAGCAAGCAAATGACAGTGCGCTCCTTAAAACAAAACTGTCCTTTCTAAAATGTCATCTAAATACTAAAAGGAAGAAAAAAAGAAATCATTCTTACAGTTCTTTTTTTTTTTTGCCATGTCTTGCACCGTTAATTCAAATCCAAACGAGGCCTTTCAACTCTCCAAATTAAACTGCGGTATTTAATAAACAAACTCATCAGCATGCACCCAAAGTGTGTATATGTACCATCCTATTAATTAAATATTTAGGCCCCTCATCTATACGCCTGAGTGCTCTCGTCTTAATTGCAATGAACACGAGCGTGAAGTCAAGGAGAGGAAAAGAAAGGAGTGTGACAGTCGTTTTGATTTTCAGAGAATAAGCATGTAAAAGTGATCTTTGTGAAATTGGTTGCAAAGGCAAGATTAAAGCCACATCAAGACCTCTCTGTCTCTTTCTTTCTCATAATATGCAAAACACTGTAAAAGCAGAGTAAAAGCTTAGTCATGGCTTAAAACATCAGAGGAAGTGAAAGAATCTGACACATGGACTGAAGAATACAGACTCTGTACACACAAAATAACTACAGTGTGTCTCCTACCGTACTGAAAGACTTAATAATCACCAAACCTGCAAAATATAACTATTTAATACCAATGTTAAAGCGATATTCATTTATTCAAAGAGTGTGACAGTGAGGTGTTCACCGAGACTAATATTGTGAAGGCCATAGTTTCAACAGTAAATCATGTCGGGCAGATCGGTGTGACAGCACTGCTTCTTATAGACATTTTAACACACAACGTGCGACAGTGCCGCACCACATCTTGTGACAGCAAGGTGTTTGACAGCTGATAAAAACACCCTCTGTTTCATCAGGGTTTAAATTTAAAACAACATATTTATAACCACTTCAATGTTAATAAGGCCCAGACCTGTCTTCTGTTAGGGCCTCTGATGACATCAGTTATAAAGCTGAAATGTACTTAATAGGCTCAACTCAAGTGCAACCTCTGGGGCGAAAAAATTAAGCCAACGTGGAAGTACGGAAGACTGCAGTGCCTCCAATGGCCACTTGAGGCAGGCACCAAAACCCAGTCAGTCCTCATAGATCCTCATGATAAAATGACCAACTTCACAGCTTATATATTTTCATAGAACTCATCCATTTAAAATTTATGAGCGCTTAAAGTCACACATAATCAAGGGCGGACTGCTTTGAGTGTCCTCAGCTTCTTAGTCAGACCCACCCTTCATTCCTCCACAGCTCTAACATCTCACAAAATATGGTCACTTCTGGCTCCAAGAAAACTAGATGGCAACGGTTGTAATGCAGAACTTGAGGATTCAAAACAGAGGTCCACAGAACCAAAGGGTGATGACCCAATAGCTACACCCATTATTTTTACATTTATTCATTTTCTGTAACCGCTTATCCTGTTAAGGGTCACGTGGAGGCTGGAGCCTATCCCAGCTAGCCTCGCGTCAGAGCCTGGTTTTTATTCACTCTGAATTTTGTCTGGATTCTGGTTCCGGTCTAGAGAGCGGATGCAGAATTCACCAAATTCACCAGAGTAAAAGTGTTCAGCAAAGTAAAACTTTAAATTCTGGCGCACCATCGATTTGGGGTGATGAGGGGTGTAAGAAAATCGATTAACTTAATGGCTTGGGGCATTTCTTGGGCAATTTTCTTGTAAATTATATTCTTTTAATTAAAAGTTTCACCGCATTTTTATTAGCTTGGTGCTTTTATTTTGACGGAAAGGCGCATCCATCGAATTCCGGATCCTGTCTTACTCGCCCTGGTTCCGTTTCCTTACCAAAACAGCCACTAACTGCCCCAGACTAATCCCAGCTGACACTGGGTGAGAGGTGGGGTACACCCTTGACAGGTCACCAGACTATCACAGGGCTGACACATAGAGACAGACAACCATTCACACTCACATTCACACTTACGGACAATTTTGAGTCGCCTGAAGAACCTGGAGAAAACCCATGCTGACACAGGGGGAACATGCAAACTTTGCACAGAAGGGCTCCCTACCCAGTGTTATAATTACGGTAATGAAGCACAATAAATATTTATGCATATTGATATCATTATAAAGCGCTATAAGCATTTTATTAAGGCTTAAAGTTAAGCATGATAATAGAGGGTCCGCTTTGAGTGACAGCAAGGCGTCACAACTATCTTTGAGTCAAATCCACCCCTCGCCCTCTCATCCAAATTTGGTCCCTTCTGGCTCCAAAAAACCAAGATGGTGACGGCCAAAGTGCCAAACTCGAGGCTTCAAAATGAGAGTTCACAGACCATTGGGTGACGTTACAGTAGCTACGTCAATTATTTTAATACAGATCTATTGCTCATATACTATGTTAGTCTAACACCACCAGTGGCTTGGTAGTTGATGCTTACCTACATGAAGACTAAACAATATACCCCCCACATAAATTACAAAATAGTGGAATTTGTGCATTAAAAAGATGCCACCGGCATTTATTGAATCTAATTTGACAACTGCAGCTAATATCTCACGGTGCCCACACCTTTTTAAACATCAAATTCAAGGACTTTTCAAGTGCTTTCAAACACGGCACAGTTTGAGACACGGATCCAGGTTAATTACTGTTACAACACTGAGAATGTTTATAATGAGAAGTAGCAGACTTTACAGAAGCTCACAGACAACAATTAAAAAGGGAGAGAGGCTCGGATTTGTGAAGGCTTGTCAAATGTGCTGTAATACAGTGATGTCAGACTCTCGCCTTCTCAAACACAGCAACAGAACAATATATTGTAAGTCGTGTGACAGAGACAGAAAGTTTCTATTCTTGCAAAAAACACGTACTTCAAGCATTTTCAATGACACGTATATTTTTGAGGACAGTTATTTTTCTCAAATATACAAACGTTCAAGGGAATTCAAGGACCTGAGAGAACCCTGCTATTTGGACAAGGACATATGTAAAGCACATGTTGTTTCATGCAGACGTCATTATTCATGTTAGGTACGTGAAAAACATCATGAAGATTAAAGGTGTCTATAAACATACCCTTGCCTAGCCAAATAAACAAAAAGATTACCAAAGGACATGAACAACTGATACTTGAGTTAAGCACCTGCTTAACTCGAGTGTGGATGTGAATAGTAATGTTCTGTACGACATCTATTGCACGTCTGTCCGTCCTGGAAGAGGGATCCCTCCTCAGTTGCTCTTCCTGAGGTTTCTACCGTTTTTTTTTTTCCCCGTTAAAGGGGTTTTTTTTGGGGAGTTTTTCCTTATCCGCTGTGAGGGTCTTAAGGACAGAGGGATGTCGTATGCTGTAAAGCCCTGTGAGGCAAATTGTGATTTGTGATATTGGGCTTTATAAATAAAATTAAATTGAAATTAAAAAAATAGATTTTCTGCATATTTCCTGACACACTTTAAGAACTTTATGTAAGTAAACCATCGGTGCATCACATTGGCTTTAACCAGTTTTTGTTAGGTTGCACATGGCTTGCAGGGATGAGTTAAAAATACAAAGCAGCTCTCATTTTAACAGAAGGCCAGTGGATAAAAGTGTCTCCGTCACAGCGAAATTTGAAGTCAGGTGGAGCAACCCATTCATCTTGGCTTTCACTGATGAATCCCCAGATTTGTGGCAGCAACAGGCATAACCATTATTCTTCCTTCATTCTCCAGTTAACATGATGTATTACCGAGGCAAGGGCCAGTAACTGAGCCCAGTGTGTTTCATTAAGAATGAAACATGGAGTTTTACTTTGTTCTGTGAATGATAGGAAAGAGGAATTTCTGGAATCAAGGAATCTTTGAATCGATAATGTACGAACCATCAAGGGCTATGTATAGAGGCTTCATTTATACAGATGGCTTTGATGGATGCAGCAAAAGTAGGGTGAAACAAGGTTTTAATATGCAAGCTCTGATCATTAATTCAACTTGTGTATCTTGAATACCAAAAACGCTTTCTTCCATAGAGCTGCCAGACTGCATTAACTGACATGAAAAGTACCCAAATGTTACCATAATTGAAAAGATGTTAAACACAGTACATTTTAAGATGAACTTATTTGCATGTATTAGCCAGGGAAGGTCCTTATTGGCTACATGCAATAAGACCAAATATCTCCTATCGACATGGCTGAAGTTTAGAATTACAAATCAAAGAAGAGCTTTCCTGTCAACATGCATACATGTTACTTCTTAAAAAAACAAATTTTAAACTCAAAATTGCATATTCTCATGTTTATGTCTGCTAAAATTTAAGGTACTGACTATAGTGAGTTGTACCTGTGCAAGGTTTGTCATGAAAGAGGTGTTTTCACATTCCTCTACTAAGGGGACCGATATTTGTGCACTTCAAACACACGCCAGGCAACCTAGCTTAGGTACGTCACTAATATGAAAGCCAATCGCTGTCTGATACAAGAAAAACATATTGACGAGGAGCAGTGTTTTGACACAACACCTGTAGAGTAGCCTGAAATCTCAAGCGCAGATTGAGAGTTTACACTGACACTGTGTACGTTTTGGCAGCAAACACGGTAGAGTGTGCAGTTCTGGGGTGTAAACTGGACCCTGGAGCTTTCTTCCACTATCTACCAAAAACCCCATTGTTGTAGATATTATTCTGTGGTTCACAAACTCTAACTTGGTGCCAGCTACTGCTACTTAGCCTACAAGCTAACAAACCAAGAAACAACATAAACAAAAGATGCTAACAACACTTAGCATTCTGATACCTCTGCTGGTTGCCAATTTGGTGCAAAACAGACTCCTCAGATTAGTCTGGGTCTAACTGTGGTTGAAACACATATGGCGAAATCTCTTTGGTGTTTCCACTAACATTAACATTACTCATCTTGATGCGCACTGCTCTGGGGCGGCAGTAGCTCAGTCCATAGGGACTTGGGTTGGGAACCAGAGGGTCACCGGCCCAAGTCTCCATCTGGACCAGATATGGAGCGTGGACTGGTGGCTGGAGAGGTGCCAGTTCACCCTCTTGGCCCAACTGCTCAGGGTGCCTGTCCATGGGCAGCCCCCTCACTCTGACATCTCTTCATTTAATGCATGTATAGGTCCGATTTGTGCATGTGAGTGTATCTCGTGCCTGTGTGTATATGACAACAGATTGAAAAAAAAATCAAGGGATTAACAAAGTATATCTTCTTCTATCAGTCAGAACAGTGCGAGCAGCACTGGAGAAAGTGGAAGGCAAAAGCGAAACTTACAAACAAATTTCTCTGTGAGGGAGAAAGAGTCCGCTTCTAAGCCCTGTGTAAGGTATTTTTTTGTGTGAAAGTCATGTGAAATATTACTATTTGTATAAGAACATCCTCTCAAACCTGTTTGGAGATTGATTTTAAAGATGTTCTTTCATAGCGGTGCTTCAACATTTTGACCTCCCTTTGGTGTTTTACCTTGGTATTCTTGCTCTGCTTTCCAACCCATTCACAAGAACAAAATGTTGGCATTGCATATTTCTGCAAACCATGAACGCACATGTTACAGTTTGTTACCGGCTCACCGTATTTCGCCTTTAAGGGTGGTGGCCTTGTGAATAACCTGTGTGAGGTTGTGACATGTGCTTTGTGTATGTGGAGGGAAGCAGCTCTCTCTCTGGGTGTAATGGTGAAGACGGCAGGCGGCAAAGTGTGATGATAGCGGTAGAATTCAGTGTCTGGATAAGCTCAGGGCTACTGTTCAACCTCATGTGAAGGCCATGTTTATTGCTTTGTGGTGAAGACTGCAACAAAGCCATTGTTAGTGAACGGCGTCCGAACACCTTGAGGTCCTTTCTTTCTGCGGAGTGGTATGGACCATTAGAAGCTAGTTCCCAGCTTATAACAAGGCAAGCTAATTTAATAATAAGCCAGTGTGTTCCCAACTACGGTTCAGAGCTGGTAAGCTAGAGAGGTCATTTCAAAGTTTCAATAGTGAAGTAGTTCTGATTACATGCAGATGAACTGACTTTGTCAGTGGGAGGCGGAGGGGATGGTCAAAGGCAATGACACCTAGGCGAGAAGGCTGCCAAGCTGCAGACCACTGTTTGAGAACAACAAACAAGACATCAGCTGCATTTTCAGCTGTGGTTTTGGCACCAATCCAGGTATTTAAAGCCAAAACCGGATCTTTTCCAAACCCTAACCAAGTGATTTTCATGCCTAAACATAACCACATTAACCACAGTCCTGTAGAAATATCAAGTTTCAACATATTTCCTACATAACAATGTACAAAGGTTACATGTCCATGGTTTGCAGAAATGTACTATGTCAACATTTATTCTGGGAATAGGGTCGTGCTCTCATATCTTAAAATAAGATCTCCTGAGACGTGCTTTTGGACCATCACTGCAGATTCTGTTTGGACATCGCCTCTGTGTGAAACTCTCTTATTAGCCACTTATGATCGGTGTGTTATTCCTACATCAGTTTGTTGAACCCACACTCCCACTGAGGATCTGCCACTGAGTGTGTTATGCATCACAAACCTCTAAAGTGGAGCCTTTCCTCGATGGCAGGGCATGTTGATATATAATATTCTGCACATTTACAATATGCTCCTGTTGTCTCTTGTCACCTGCTGTAAACATGTATTTGTTAATGAAATGTCACTCGTGGCGTTTGCGGCAAATGCTGTTATTAGGTAGAGGCGACACTGGTATCAAATATGAATACCTGTGATTCTAGCTGGACGCCAACCAACAGTCTGAAAGTAATTTCAATCACAGATTGAAAAATAAGAAGAAATTATCATAAAATCCTATTAGGTGTCAGAATCATACTTCACCATGCGGACACGTTTGGACAGTTTGCCTTGGAATATGAAACAATAACTTCTGGACCAAGAATAAATAATTCTCGCGACACTCCTTTGACTGAACAACATTAATGTTTCTGATTGATAAGGCAAAAAGTGTCATACACTGCCTGCGTGATTGTCACATACACAGGTGCAGGTAAGATGATAGAGGTGCTGAAGGGAGTAGAGACTCAAAAGATAAATAAACAAGTATAAAAGAACAGCTTGATCTCAAAGAAGAAGGAAAAAACACATACAAGCTAAGAGTGTTAAATCCAGATTAACTTTCAAAGCGCATTGTTTTCAGATACTTTACAGAACCTGAGTGTTTTTTGACTTAACCGGAGTGTTGTTTGAAAAACACATCTTTAAGGTTAGTGTAACAGTCATTACTCAAGCTTGACCATTCATATGATAAAAATAATACAATCTTTTTTTGCTTCCTCCTGTGTTGTGATGTTTTTCCCCTTTGGGAATGCAACCAAAAACAAAAGTCACACTCTAACACTTTCTAAGGGACAGTTTTAGGATAAGGTCTTAAAATAAGTTTAAATACAACATGTTTCAGATGGAAACTTTGGGCAGACCACTGTTTGAGAACAACAAACATCAGCTGCATTTCCAGCCGTGGTTTTGCAAAGCACAGTGAAAACACGAGAATAAAAGGACTGCATATGGTGTATGAATTCAGTGAGTTGCAAACTGACAAAAATGATCCATTCATAGGAAGATCAATTTATATGAAAAGGCTTTTACAGGCTGATCAAATTGTTGCGGGTGGTTATTTTCCACTGTCACCTAAAGAAACAAGCCATCATATTGCGGTGCAAAGATAACTGCTGCACAGTTATGCAAATGGATGCAAAGATTTATGTACCTAAGCACCGAACTTGACGTGATGTACATAATGTTTACCTCAGGGCCACACAGAGGGGTACCAACTGTCTCACCTTAAATGACTTAATTTGTCAGAAGTCGTCCACATATTCACTGTATTTATTCCTTGTTCATGTTTAAAACAAAACAGCTTCTGCTGAATGGTCAATGCCTTCAAAGTCAAATGAATACTGGACTAACTTACAAACTAGAAAAGTGCACTCGCTGGAGTGCAGATTTCCACCAGGCGGCTGCTCGAGCTGATCACTGCCACTCCAGATATTTTTTTGTAAGAGTATAAAAGTACACGCCTCATGTATTTTTGACGGAGCCACAGCAAGTTGCATAGAGCAGGTCAAGTTTTCCTGCTAACAGGCTCTGTATGTGAAATACAGATACAATTCTGAGGATTTAATGTATTTTTAATAACTAAAATGCAGTCAGAAATCTTTGATCCATATATTCATAACTGGACTTTGAACGTTAGTAACATTGCCTGTAGGCTACATCACAACAAAGTAGCAAATAACAACAATAAACACAACTAAAACAGACAACAAAATAAACTACTTAACTGCCCACTAACTTACTTATGGTAGAAGCACAAACACTAAGGAAAAATGACCAACTAAAGATAAACAAATCAACATTTGGCAGTCAAAACGATATGCTTCCCAGTGTGGTTTGATGCCATGTGGTGGTTGAAACAAAAGCAAGTTGCACTAGTGCGGAGGTAGAGATGCACCTGGTGGAACTGTACACCCAAGCTCTCTTAAGCTGAAAACACAGCAGTACAACAGCGCCCCTAGCACACACCTGACGCGTTGCCCTGCTGCTGGTTAACAGTCAACTAAAGTTATTACTACTTTTACTGAAAGATTTGTATTTCACTCCACCACTGCGTTAGCTGAAAATCATGTGTGGAGAACCAAAAATTAAACTGGGGTCTGCCCATTGGTCCGACAGCCCGTTATTCCGACATCCCATTGTTCCGACCATATTAAAGCCATTGTTCCGAAGTTCCCATCCTCTGCTTCGTCTCAAGCCTTTCCCAGCTGACCCAGAGCCGGTTGCAGAGCCGCCGGGAGCCGTTCAGCACCGCAGAGAGCTCCCCACACAACCCCGACCCTAGAGTTAATAACAGGAGGTTATGGTGTTTCATTCTCTTGTCTCTATGACACTTGTATCTCGACCAGTAGCCTACTTTTGTTGCGTTTGCTGATCCTCCTTGGTACACAAATACAGTATAGCCTAGTATAATCACATATCGGAACAATGGGCCGTCAGACTAATGGGACGTCGGACCAATGGGCTGTCCGGCCAATGACAAGGAGCCAATTAAACTTTACTTCTCAGCTGAGAAGTCAAGAGTTCTCTTTACTTTAATAGTCAGGAGAGGAGTAGAGCTGCCATAGGAGCAGAGAAAAAGAGCTGCTACGGGAGCTGATGAGTAGAGGATGAGTGGGGGGGAAATGCATTTAATTCCAGGGCGGCAAGGCAGGAAGTAAGACAGTGGCATAAAGTGCCATGGGACGCGCATCTAGCTGCTGCCGGTGTGGGGTTGTATATTAGGGCCATATTTTTTGATGCACTGTTTTTGCCTCCTGTGTGTTTTTGGCCTTTACAGTCAAGATGGCAGAGAGGCTAACAAAAACAGGGACTAATTCATCTTGTAACGTGCCTAACTCGAACCTTTCGAACTCTGACAAAGACTGTATTAAACAATCAATAAACCAGGTTTTTCAACAACTGTGAATCACCGCAACCACGAGATACTCTCAAGCATACAGTCATACATGTGCACAGATCATATGAGGCTGACTGGTCCACTAGTTTGCTAGATTAGCTGCAGATACACTGTTAATTAGGAAGTACTCATTTGAGGACATCTGTACTTTATTGTTTTCTCATTTGAGGACAGTGGGACTTTATTATCATTGACAGTGTTTAGTTTTTTTATACTTCTCAGGTTCTACTGATCCCAAATAGCTTGGAGAAATAAAAAATGCATACCAAACAAAAGTCCGGCTCTCAGGAGGATATAAATAAGAGAGAGGCTGCAATATGATGCCTGTCTTGTTCTTGTCCTGCTGCATGTGTGTGCCCTATGCATGAACAAAAATGATTTTTTAAAGGTTTCAAAGTGCATCACGATCATAGAATACAGTAATCAGCAGTAGTTAGAAACAAACTAGTTTGAGACCATATTTATTTTGGTAAATGTCAGTCTATCTCTCTATTTTACTTCTATATCCAAACACTTGTTCTTTTTCTCTGTTGGATATCGTTCGCTAAGGCACAGAGATTTTCACCGTATTCTGCAAGTCTTTGGGTTTGGAGTCCTTTTTTCAGTAGTTGTAATTGATATTTGGAAAGTATCAGTACAGTATCAATCTATTAACATGTCTAGCTGTCTGAAATGGCGACACGGACAGAATCTCTCAGGCAGCCGAAGGGAAGACATAAAGGAGGATTTTAAGGCTTTTCTTCGACAGCAGCTTCAAGTTTTTTTAAACAAAATTTTCTCAAAACCATTTCAGGAAAAAGCAGTAAGAGGTGCCCGACTTTTAACATTCATCAATCTCTGTGTGTGAGCCTCTGACTCACCTACCTTACAATTTGCTCCGCTCCCTTTGTCTGTCTTCTAACAAGGTGAGAAAGCGCCCAAATAACTTGTAAGAGTCTTCCTTTTTTTTAAGCTCATCTAATTTTAGGTGAACTAAAAGGAATCCCCCACAGGGACCTGCAATTAGATGGAGAGAATTTAACAACTGAAATGTCCTGAAGACCCAGGTAGATGAGGAGGAATACAGATTTGTAAGCTCTAAACCTATCCTTTCCGTCACAGATCCCTGAAGCTGGCGTGAATTTAGAGTGTTTTAACCGCACTTCTAGTTAGTGGGGGGGACCTCAGCTGCTCTTTATAATTTTACACTAAAAGGTGTGATACATTTTTTTAATTACAGATCACTTCCAGAGGAAATCATGTACTGCAGAAAATGCTCCCTTGAAAGCCTTGTAAATAAATAAAGGCAAGTTCCCTAATTAAACAAGAAGTGGCTCTCATGCAATAAGCATGATGCCTTTCTTTATCCCTAAGCCTTTTAGGGGGAAAGTGTGCCTTGAAGTTAAAAGTCTTTTATAAAAATGTGTTTTGAAAACTGTGAAAACATGGCTATGTATTAATAAATGCCTACTTAAAGTGCAACAAAAAGTCAGCATCACCCTCGGGTCATTTGCAAAGCACTTGGCTTTTAAGTTTAAGTTTAATTATAGATTGGGCAAAAAAGGTGGTCACGGCAAGAATTGGAAAACACTGATATTCTCATAGAAGAGACAGTATGTATCATAGTGTCGACTCAGGCAGCCCACCTACACTTTCTCTTTTGCATTACAGTTCATTGAAGAAAAAAGGTTAATTTATGCATATAATATCATGGCTTTAAAGCATAACTAGCATTACAAATGTTCTGTAACTCTGCTTATGAGTCACCGCAATGAAAGACAGAGATACAAAACTGTGTCCTACTTTACAGTATTAAGATTAATAAGAAGAGACGGATGAACAACATGAATACTGAACCCAGTTATGTAGAGTGAAAATTGATCTAATTCATAAAACGTAGATTTGACACAAAAATATGACCTTTTATGGGAGATGTTTGTAAAGTCAGAATTACCATTTTGCCCTGGCATTACAAAAATATACATAACATAAAATATTCTTATACCATTTCATACATTTTCATTTTTGCTCTCAATGCAAGGCGAAGATTAAAACATGTCAATGGAAAGGCATGGTTAAGTGTGAAGTTTCAACTTGAGTGAAACATTTCTGTGTATCCCGAGTCTTTGTGAATCTGTTTCAACGTATAGAGATGAGAGGGAAAAGGAGACAGACTGGGGGAAAAATAACAAAGATTTCTGAGTTCAGTCTGAGGCTGAGCTGCCAGAGAAATACTCTCACACACACAGAGTGTGCCCGTTGCTAGCTATAGCTTACAGCTAACGTGAGAAAAGTTGGTACATTGGCTTTCTGGCGTGAATTAACACAGCCCCTTCTTATTCCCAGGGTGTCAAATACTGTCACGCTCCTCAGTGTGTGATATCCACACCAAAGAACCCTTAAGCATCTTTATGAGATGCGCCAGGCTTTCAAGTAACTTCACTGTAAAACCATCCGCAGCTATACTGGAAGCCAAGAGCAACTGGCGTCATATCAAATGCGAGAAAGTCCAAGTAGAATGGAGGAGGGGAGGTGGATGGGTTAAACAAAACTGGACTTTCACCCAAGAGACTGCAGTTTATGTCCCATGCGAAACCAAGGGCTCTAGTTCCCCGGCGCAGCGCAGGGTGGCGCAGGGTGGCGAACCCCGCGCAGAGCTAGTTTCGAGCAGCGCAACCCGAGGCACGCTCAGTTTGGTAGTTTGGCAGACCGAGGTATACATATATGGGGAGTATATATTCAGCATCTGTCATCTTAGAAAAGCCAAAAGAAAAGAAACAGAGTGAGACTGCGAGAGAGAAAGAGAGAGCACGTGCGCACGAGAGAAACGCAACATTGATTTACAATTGTGGTGACCTCCTCCCAGGCTACCTTTGCATCATCAGCCCGTGGAGGTCTGCTCACAGTTCTGTATATTCGGACACTGCGAGCTTGGACCTCCCGGACCAAAACATCAGTTTCCTCCTGGGAGGAGTTTGGCCGTCTGACACTGTTGCTCTCTTCTGCCATGGCGAATTGAGTAAACTCTCATTACGCCTTCGCGCGGCACATTTAAGGGCGAGGAGAGGGGCTCATTTGATTGGTGTGATGTGTGTAAAACCCACTCCAGCCTTCTCTCCTCCCTCTTTCCAACTTGCGCAGGTAGGAGGGACGGAGGTGGGAAGGAGGAGTAGCTGCACCAGCGCGCACGGTGTGCCAAACTTGCAACTTTGCCCCCACTAGATGACGCTGAGGGCCATGACAAATCGTCTGTGTTTAAAAATCTCGGAATGAAAATGGGTTGATCAACACAAGTTGCAAACAGTTCAGTGGTCAAACACGTGCAAATGACGCAAGGAGATCAACCACTTTACTTTCTGTCTGAACAAACCTTTCTATTTAACTTTACACTAGGGGTGTGTCATATCATCTTGTTCATGACAATACCGGTATAATTTTTGATATCATGTGAAACATTCATATCCTAATACTCGCGATATTTCAGCTTGTTGACATACTGATGTCATACTGTTACCCATGACAACAACAAGCATGGCTGAAAGCGATATTATTACAGACTCCGCGGTGGTTCCAAAAAGAGGAGCAGCTTCAGTAGTGTAGAATAAACTGTGGCGTCCTGAATGTTTCATGAACAGCCCGGACTTCTCAGACTCTTTAAGCAAGTTACCACTCAGAGGGAACTCATTAAGCGGCTCCTCTGTCAGCAGCACAGTGTCTCTACCTCTCCACTCTCGCTGTTAGGACACGGGAGTTGGCGTCATCAAGTGATAAAACCTCGACGAAGAGCTACTTATATGTGAATGTGTGATAACTATGGTATCATAACAGCTTGTCACAGGTTACAGCGCGACGATTAGAGGAGAAACAGCTGAAATATTGCAATATTTAATATGAAATAAAAGTAGAAAATAAAGAAAGTAGTAAATAAAAATATGGCTTTTACTGCAGCTTCCAGTATTCTCTAATATTTCTCTTTTCCTCTATTTATAACTCACTACAGTAACAGGTGGACCTCCTGGGGTTAGCAATCAATTAAAGTCTTCTCCACCCCTTCAATTAAAGTGAATGGAGTAATATTAATAATGAACTGAGAGGCAACTATCTGAAATGATTATAAATGTACACTGGTGAGTAACTGTCAATTGCCCGGAGATTGTGCCCATGCTCTCTTTGTCCCCACAACAAGAGACAACACTATGGCATTGACTGCAGAGAAATAGGCAGCCAGGCAGATAGATATAGTAGAAAGATAAGATGCAATAGATAGAGAGATGATTTGTCCATTGTTTATCAGACAAAACACAGTGTGCTGTATGGCACAATGGTGTCTGCTTCACTGTGCAGCTTGTGATCTCTGAAAGGCTCATAATTGAAATTTATATTGTTCATCTTTTTATGTTATTGCACCTATTACAGACATCTGATAGAAGACAAATCTCTGGGCATCGTAGAGCTGGTGGGAAAGGTTGTGGTGTGAAGAGGAGTGTTCCCATTTTTGTTTCATGGCTTTGCTTTTGTGCTGACTCAGAAAGTGCCAAATTTACAGTGGGGCCTTTTTTTGTGAAGAGAGGAATTAAGGGAGAAGGTTGTAGAGGTAGCTCTTGTGAATTACGGTGCAGACCTTGACCACGACTCATAGCCGACGTGGTCACGGAGCTGTGCACCCTCAGTGCTTTCACTCTGGGTGGTCATCAAGGTCCAGATCTGCATTCATTAATAATTCATTCATCCATTCACTTGTTTGCTTCAATAACAGCACTTCAGTCCCGTAATTTGTTTTCATATCTTTTGTGAATGTGGAGCCACATTTTGCATAAGCCAACTATTCTGGGTCACATATAATCTATTGAAGTTACAAGGACTGCATTGAATACGCTTGCATTTGGCATAATAAACCAATTTGGTCTGAACCGACTTTGCAAAGAGAGGGCTCTGGCTGAATGGCCAGCCCGCTCAGATGGGCCATAAGAGATCATGAGGACTCCATTCAGTTTAACTAATCCATTATATATGCAATACAAAATCAACAACACAAAGAGCACGGTTTAATCTGTTTTTATGACGCATAAATTCATCAGCAGAGTGACTGGCTGTCAGTTGACAAACAAGGTCAGAAATTCTCAATAATGGATGCAAAACACTGACAAAAAGTGATTTTAATTAGAACCTGGCTCAAAGCAATAAGCACCTTTGAATGTGTTATTATGGCATAATGTTTATTAATGTGTTTATTCCCTGGCTCGAACAGCACATCATGCACACTGATTGTTATATCAAACAGAGACAGACAGCTGGAACACACCTCAGACCTCATTCCTCTTCTACAGCACAGACTAGTGGAGAGGAGGTGCTAGTTATGCCCACAGAGATCAATGCAGATACAGAGCACATATAACTACATAATCTACTGTGTAACTAAAAGCACAAAAGGGAAACGCTAACTAATAACCTTAATGCGCCACATTCAAGATAAAGTGATGATTTATAATAATTATCTTGCCTGCGTGTAAGATTCATTTCTGCTGAGTTAAATGCATGTATCCATATTCATTCATTCATTCTCAGTTTTGGATGATTTGATGCTCAAGTCCTTTTTGAATGGTGCAGTGTTCCATCACACTTGCCCAGAGAGCCATGCTGAATCAGGCATTCTGCCAGTGTTAGCACTGAGCCAGATGACTGACTCCCATCTAATGGAAGCATCGCTTTCAAAACAAACTCAATATACACCACCCCTCTGGGACCCCCTCCGTAGAAAAAAGAAATAGCTACCTAAAATCTACAGGGATACCATTCAGGGCCCCTCTTTCGATTGAATCTATAGTCTGATAGGCTCTGGCAGGCTGTATATTTCTTTACTTTAGACTTGGCCCCAGCATGGGAGACTGATATCCACTGAATATAATAGAGGCAGGATAAGCTATTCAAAATCCCTGTAAGGATTGTGATGGAGTGTCTAAACAATAAGTAACCAAATGGGATTCATGATAGTCTCACAACTTTGACTCACCAATTCACAGCATTGACTCTGAAATGATCTTTCATGAGGAGAATATCAGATGACTCCCAGTGTATATTAGATGTTTGAGAGGAGACATTAACTGTCAACGCACTGACTGTAATTCATCTGTTTTAACTGGTCCAAACTGCCCGTCTTCTAATGTTTGTATTTAACAGAAGAGTAATTCAACAACACTGAATATATGGTGCATAATTTCAGACTGTGTCAGCCAAATTTTGACCTAATCCGAACCCTGGAGAAGGAAACTTTTATATCAATTATATATGCAAAATGTTACTGCAGTGCACTGTAACAAAACGTATGAATTACCGTAAAACTTCAATTAATAGCCCAGGCTATTATTTGCTTAAATCACTGAACTCAACCTGGGACCCTGTCACATTTTGGGTTTACTTGATCTTACACTTCATTCAACTTAACTAGGACCTGTTATCCTCATTTGTGGACGCTTTTTTGTGCCTTCCAGTGGTAGTAGGAGCACAATACACTAATCCATGTAAAAACAAGATGGCAGCCATCTCTGACAAGTCAGTCTGCAGCCAATCCTGACACAAAAGTGGACAAGGTCCAGAACCTGATCACATTTAATGGTTGAAACTTGTTTATCTTATTGTTGTCTCATTTGAGGACACTGGGACTTTATTATTGTCTCATTTGATGACATTGGGACAATTATTAGTTTTTTATACTTATCCGGCCCTACTGATCCCAAATACCAAGGAGAATTTAAAAATCCATCCAGAAAGTAATAACTCAGCCTCAGGACTAGTGGTCTGTGTCATTGGTTCTCAAATGGTGTGCCATGATGCCAATCCAGGTGTGCCATGGGATTTTGTGATAACTGCACATTATTGTTGCAGTATTCAGCTGGGCCTATACACAAAAGTTATGAATTAATTTTGTGCGTACCGAATTCCTAATAAAGATGCAAACTCTAGCTAAAAAAATTAATTTAATTTTGTTTAATTTAAAAAACCTTCATGGGTAACCTATTCGTCGCCATTCACACGTGGGAAATTCAAGTGTGTGACACATCAAAAGCCCTGATTGGCAGCCGGTGTGAGGGATGATAACTTTTGAAAGGGGAAAACCTTGAGTGGGCCAATGGATCTATTTATTGTACGGAGCAAGTTAAAACAAAGCACCAGCGAAGACGCCCTACCACCGAAAGAAAAGAGAGAAAAAAGCTACCCATTTTATTTTTTCTAATTTCTATTGTCTTATGTTGTGATAAGAGTGATAACACATGTTATAGAAGCTATTGTGCACAGATATAAATACAGGTGTGCCTTGAGATTTTGACTTTCCCATTGGTGTGCCTTGGACATGTGGCTATATGAGTATGTTCCTACTGCAAAAACAAGGTAGTATTATATTACTGCAAAGCACTTCTTCTAAATACCAGTATGCATTTTCTTTTATGTGTCGTCATGATAAGTAACATTTGATCAGCCACAGTGAAATATCAAAGGGGACCAAACAACATACTCTACGCACATCACAGGACCTCTTTCTACCATACTCACGCATGTTTCCCCTGAAAATAATCACGAAAAGCTGTATTTTCCATCTAAAACCATTAGTGTGCCTCCTTTGTCAAATCTCATTTACAACTGGCAGCTGCGACCAAGCACCAAGCATGACATTCAAACTCTACATGGCCTGATGCACAGCAAAGCATTGATCATGAAGCCTGACTGCTGCACCTCTCATTAAACAAGCCATAAACATTAGGCTGTACCAGAGAGAGCTGTCTTACCTAAAACCAGGTTTTTTTTCTCCCTATCTCTCTACATTAGCATCTACCATGTTATTAAAATCCAGGGCTCTGAATACATCTTTTTTTTTTCCTTACAAAACTCTGACTAACCTCAGTCCTTGGTTCAGTCTTTATATGACTTCTTACCCAAAGTCTGTAACTCTCTAGTGCAAGTTCAACTCGGGGCTACAGCTCCACTTGGGAATGGGTTTTGACGGTGTAGCCAAAACCCTTGTGTAAAGGAGAAAAGACTCAGTGTGCAGTCTGCTGTCCCACTTTTCACGGCTGCCCAAATGTGTCCAATAAAGCTGCTAACAACAGATAGTTAGTATCATTAATACAGTGATGGTTAGTGTTTCAGTGAACACATTTTAATGACAGAAATTGCCGCTTCTGGTTGTTGTAATTGTGAAGTGTTTGCAAATTAGTGAAACAGCTACAAAGTAACATTCCCACTGTTAGTGTTAACATGCTAAAATATTAGCTTGTGGCTTGAATGCAGCCGAGGTGGCAGAAACTGGGTGCTCATAAGATGATGATGACAGGAGAGCCTCACTTTATGAGGACAAATGGGTTTGTCTGGGCCAATGGGTGCAGTTGTTTAGATTTAGCTTTCAAAACAAAGGCAATATTCAAGATTCAGCAACATTTAAAATAACAGCAGTGCATTCTTTTAAGACAGTTCCTTAAGTACTTTGTAATCCTGTCTGACTGCAACACTTAAACATTTGCCTGTGTGTGGTGTCTTGTCTTTAATGTTAAACAAGTCCTCCGTTTACAGCTTAAAGTGAAGGACTGCTGGAATTAGGGAGGAGCTTTTTATGTAGTTTAAAAGTATCCTAAGCGGAGGAGGAAATGACTGCGAGGAGCAGTAGCCGAAGAAACGTTTTCCAAATGCTAAGCAGCACTGGACTGAGTAACTGAGTAAAGGCATTATCATGAGAGATGTGTTGAGATTTCTCACAATGAAGTGCTGCAATCATGCCATCATTGTTGTAATGCATGTTCACTTTGCCAACAAAACATCATTTAGATTTTCCCGCTGTTGTCAGGGTTATTGATGGGACACGCGCTCGTGTCATGAATGTTGTATAATTAAAAATAAATAAGTAAATAAAGGGTGAAAAGACTGGGGATGTTTGTGAGGAAAAGAACCGCACAAGAAGCAGGAATGCTGTTTTTTTGTAAAATTATTTTCTTTTGTAAAATCCCTTCCTACTTTTTGTCCCTCTTTATTTTGCATCTTGTATGCAGCTAAATAAAGAGAATCAAAAGAAACCCCTTTGCATCTCCTAGGGCTGCAGAAAGATGATGAGCTCAGCTGTGAGGCTGAGCCCTCAAGCTCTATTGAAAACAAAAAAAAAAAAAAAAAAAAAATGGAGCTTCGGCACTTGAAGATACAGTGGCTTTTAAATTTAGAGGCTACTACATTTCTCCATTCCCCCTAAATAATTCTTCAAAAAACGAAACAAAACTTCTCAAGAAAATAACCCAAGATGCTGCCTTGCTGCAGGATTCAACAGCATTTGGGTCATATTGGTTAAGGCCCCCATGTGTTTAAAAATGTTGTGTTATTACAGCATCTTTCAAATGATTCTGAAGGCAGACGTTTTTTTGTAGAAAACGAGGCATTCCCAGTGGAAATTGGTGCCGTGTATGAGTTGCTTCCAGCCCGTGGAATCAACATCTCTGAGAGAAGAATTTAGATTGAAGAAGCTGTGTAATCAACTTGGCAGACATTTTTGTTTAATACTGAGCGTCTGGTTATAATGCTGGTTCACAAACATCACACGGTAAATGCACATGCTTGTTAAAAGAAAACATTCAGGAATTAAAATTTCTGATAAAGACTTTAGGGAAGAGGAATTAACACCCACTAGCTGAGTTTTATGTGCACTTACTTACTACTTAGTCGTGCATTACACAAAACCAAAGTCAATATATATTGGCACACTGCCTCTACAGACAGAAAGAGGTGAATGGATGGAGAAGCAGATAGATAACTGAAAAAGACACTTACCTGTTAAGGTGAGTACAGAGTCCATGTCAAACAGCACATGTGGAAGAGAGGAGACAGAAAAAAGCAAAAAAAAAAAAAAAAAATTAGCAACTTTGCAAATTATGTCAATGTTCTCAGCACAAACAGTCACATACAACTCAAGGTAAGCCGCCAAAGTCGTGACTGCAATCTGTTTTCTTTTGATGGGTGATGTCTATTTAGGCAGATAACACCCAGGTGTCCATAGCCAACCATGCTATTACTGGAGTGCATTTTCCAGGGTGTCCTAACAATGTCGAAATATGACGTTAATACGAACAGGTCTAATTGGCTATTCTGCTAAAGTTTAAGTACACAGTGTACACTCATCAGCTTTATATCTTGCTTTTTTTTTTTACTGCTTACAATCAATCACTCAGCTGCAATATCAGTATTGTTAAACTGTGCAATATCTATACCTCCATCTATTTTTCACTATCCCTTTGCTGCTGTGATGTTGCACATTTCCCTGCTGTGGGACAAATAAAGGATTATCTTACCTTACCTCTTATCTTATACATCTTAAAAATAATGAAATAAAAAGTCAACTAAGTCTTAATTAACAAGCAAACTTTGACCCACGTGGTACCCCTGGTCTTCTGTGTGAAAGTCCTGTGCTAGACCCATTCATACACCACATCATACTCCCTCTGTAGACTGTGTCACTCGTTATACTACGTCACCTGACTTTTTGGCAGTACATGTGCAAGTGTTTTCTCATAAACTAACCAAATTATCCTTTGCAAATCCTCAGCAAATATCTGAGATTGGCTAGTAATAGCTCAGACCATGACCTCTTTGCCCTAACCCTAACCACCTTTGACCTCCACACATTGATGTGACGAGTTCTAGTCAATCACAGTGGGATCCATAATAACGTGTCGCAAGGATGGGTGTAAATAGCTGAAATGCTGCAGTGTGACTATTTTCACCTGGGTGTAAACAGACACTCATTTATTTATTTTTTTTTTATTACAGCATATCCATGTATTTTTATTCATATTTATTATATGAATAAATATGTTCTTCCTTATCCACTGTGAGGGTCCAAAGGACAAATGGATGTTGGATGCCGTAAAGCCCTCGGAGGCAAAAAACCTGTACCAAAGTTTGGGTTGCCAAACTTTAACAGTAACTTCCTACCTAAAGTTGCTTTAATTACTCCAACAGATGTTACAAACTGATATCCAAGATCAATATCAGTGCAGATCATATATGTTTGTTAATAGGATCTGCATTAAATAAAAATAAATATAAATATACAGTATTAAACCTAATTCCATTACTGTGCATGCATAATATACTGTGGGGCCTTACATATTATTGAATTATGCCTTTTTATATGAACTTACATAGCGTAGTGTTGGGTATTTCTTGTCTTTGTCTTGTCTCTTGTTTTTATGTGGTACGCTACAGACCTCTCTCTGTGTCCTTAATAAAGTCAATATTATTATCATTAATGTTATTATTCATATAAACATCAAGGAATCACTATGTTTAGAGAGATCACATGATCACATGAGGGCCTTATCACACACAAGAAGGCTCCATGGCTCATCAACCAAGCTCTAATGAGCAACTTTTAGCTTACAAATTTGTAATGATTACCATTATCCATCACAGTTTAGGCATATTTTGCAACATTTGGCAAATGTACATATTTACTGATTTGGTACCTGTACGTGTGCTGCTTTATTTACAGTTTAATTTAATCCTTCTCTTAAATTACTGGATATCTCCTCTAAATTATACGGCAGAAGATTAAAAAAGACGTACCATTTACAGTCTTTCAAAGTTCAAAGCCTGATATGCCTACAAATGCCAGATCAAAATGTCTCCAACAGCTTCATATTATGACTCAAAATTCATTGACTATAAATGAGAATACATTTAAAGAGCAGTGCTCAAAGGTATGAGCCCCGCTGTGAAAGCTGGGTACATCTTCCTACAGCATTACTGTGGCTTTACTCTCAGATTTTGCAATATATGTGATATGTCCTAGAGGAAGAAACAGAGGAGGAGGGGGGAGAGGGGGGCACAGTGCTGCATTAACGACACCAACAAAGCAAAATATCATCTGCCTTTGTTTCGTAGTATCTCTGCCTCCCCGGCTCATGTCTGGGGATGAATGAACAGTCCACCCATCTGTTTCCTTTATTCCGGAGTCATTCATGATTGCTGATGACAGGTAATCACATCTTTCATAAAGTGACCAGGAGGGATTAAAAATGTCCCCCACTGTGTGCGACACAGAGGAGTAACACTGGGTGGTTGCAGACAACTCCCACCACTGCAATCCCACACAATTACATTTCTCACAGCTCTCATTGTAACACACAATGGATTCTAACTGTAACGCTGGGAGCCTCTCTGGGTCTGTGATGTATGATTGCTGTTTTATAGCAAAAAGGTCAAAATGCAGAGACATGTTTAGAGAAGAGGGTCACACTTTCAATATGCCTAACCTTTTGAGTGCTAACAAGAGACAGGTGGGGCAGCAGCTGTGGCCTTTTTTTTTTTTAGTGCAAAGCCTATCAGGAGTACCGTTCTCTGTCCTGTGGAATATCTAATAGATTTCAACACTGCCTAGTTGTATAACTTGTCTTATTTAACTCGATAAAACTGTCCAAATAATCAACCGTACAATGCATCTATTCATTACCGCGTCCATTGTTAGCCCCTGGAGACTGATTTGAAAAATGGCAAAATGTGAAACTTTTTCAGCAGCAGGGTGCTGATTAAGAAATAAAGCCATGATTTCTCAAGCAGACAGTGACAAGCCCTCCGTGACAATCTCGCTGTTTATGATGGTCTAATAAAGACAACTGATTTTAGTAGCGGTGACCTGACCTGGAATAAGAAAATGAGAGTGTAATCAAAATGACAAAAAGACACATGAAAAAATGCAGCAATAATGACAGAAGTGAAAGGGAAGAAATTAAAGTGGGCTCAAGAAAAGAGCCACATCCTCGGTATAAATGCATCTGTGTGTGTGTGTGTGTTTGTGTTTGTGTGTGTGTGTGTGTGTGTGCAAAACAGAGGACATGAGTGTAAGTGCATCTATGGCTGCAATTAGATATTTTCATCACCTATTAATCTGCCAGTTACTTTCTTGATTAACCGATGAATAATTTCTTTTACAAATCTCACAAAATAGTGGAAGAAAAATGCCCAGTACAGTTTCCAAGAGCCCAAGGTGACATCTTTAAACTCTGTTTTATCCAACTACTAGCACCGGCTAACATCTGGCTATTACATTTAATGGGAAAGGTTACAATTGACAATCAGTCCTGGGACAAATGACTCTGCAGTACCTGCGTGAACGCCCTAATTTTTACCCCCTTTCTGGCGTCATGTAATGAGAGGCCACCACAAAACACCACCTGCCTTCATCCAAGCAGCGATCGAACATCGTTCAAAAATAGTCGGCAATGAGTTTGAAAGAGAGACTGAATAAGTAACTGCAATTCAATTCAATAAAACTTTATTTATCCCGAAGGAAATTCTTGTGCCAGAGAATAATACACAATTTTAACTATTCCCAACCAGTACCAATCAGACAACCAGTGGGTTCCCCAGGTCAGGGTCACTGACTTGGCCCAGTTTTAGAACAATGGAGCCTGTTGGCATGAGAGACCATTTAAAAAGAAACAAACAAACTAGGAAACAGGAAAGTAGTCTATCACCTATTTTGTTATTTTCTATGCAAAATGTTCATGGAAAACAGGTATAATATCATAAAACCTAAATTAAAAGTCTAGTCCCCATTAAAGGCCCAGTCCCTTTCACTAGCCCAGTGTAGCTAAACATTCTGACAAATAAACGCCTGTCTCATTTAAACCCCTGGTCGCAAAGCAGTTAATTTTTTTAATAGAAGTTCTTCGGATGTATAAAAGCAGGTTGTTGGCTACCTCAAATTATGTGTCCATTCCTCGGTTACCCTGTGAGTTATTCATATTCCTTTAGTCCGTAAGGGTCCTCAGATCAAAAGAATCAAAAGCATTTTTCATAAAAATAATCCAATGTGTTTTAACAGGATAAAGTGTTGTGTCGGTATGCCAGGTGTCGTAATCCTTCAGTACCGCAACTCATGCTCTCTCTGATGTGCTATCTGTGGAGCTAGATCAATTAAATGACTCATAATTGATATATTATCTGAAGCCTCATTTTTAAAGAAGTAACATTCATACCGGTTTGATTTCCCGATCTTTGCTGAGCAACAGTTTTGTTTGAAAAGAATTAAAGGCCTGTCCCAAATATAGGCCCATTGATTTCAGTGATTTAAGCCAATAACAGCTCTGGCAAGTAATTGAAGTTTTACAGTAGTCCAAACCCCAAAGATGTATTGAGTTTATTATTATAAATGAAAAAGAAAATAATCAAATCATCATGTTTGTTGGAACCAGCAAAAACATGGTATTTTTAGCTTTCAAAGTAACTGATACAAACAAACGATATTAATAGCAGATCAATTTCCTGTCAATTTATTTATCCATTATAGAATAATTGTGTCAGCTTTAAGCAGGTTCATATCTGTCTGGGCAAATAAAGGAGCAATAAACCTCTAACAAAGAAACATTGTCATAATAAAAAAGCCATTTCTTTCTGTATCCAGTAATTATCAGACACGTATAACTATGAAACAAACAAGAATCAAACCAAAACAAATGATATAAACTCAATATGGTGTGAAAAAGCTGTAACTTCTTAGCTGTCAGAAACACAGACCTGTAATAACTCCTCACAGTATTGAAGTAAGCTTTTATGTCCTACTATAACGTCTGTCTGAATGTCCAATAGCGCTAATTTATGTGTATATATTCATAAATATTCATTTTCCCACCCCTTGTTGTAAGTCGATAGTACTTGATCATGAATAAACATACAGTTAATGTAAGTTTTGACATCATATATGAACCCAGTGACCGCTTTAATGTAAGTGAATTCACAGGCTTTACTCCTACTATGACCTATAAGATCAGGAGATCCCATGGGGGAAATTATGTGCCGTTTATGGGGCCACACAGGTGTTAACAAGAACTTATCATGATCCTGCTCAGGCAGAGCAAAAATTGTCTCCACTGATTTCTATTTAAATTGTTATTCCTACCCTAGAACACTGGGCATCAGTGTTTTCACAGCATGTCTGAAGTATTAAGCAGCCCATGCATCAATTAACATAATAATTGGAAGGAAAGAGGGAAGATGTGAGACACCGCTCAAAAGCTAAGGAGCCATTTTGGCCGGGCCTCTGTGGCTCCAAATGAGGGTGGATCATTTGTAACGGAGCCAGATCATCTGGTTATGATCCAGTTATCCTCGCCCTGCTTCAGTGAGCACAATTGGGATGGCGCTGTTTATCAGTTATATAGCAACTGCACTGCATTTGCACTGCGCAGTCACGGCACCACCCTCCCCTCTCGCTTCTCTCCTCACTCTCTGCTGTCAGTGTTCCATTTAGCAGACAGCGCAGTGAAATCAAAGGGAATATGGCTCTAGATCTGGGTGGAATGAGATCCTCTCTCCGCCACTCCTTTTTTCTATATTCACATTTTCTTGTCAAGCATTCATCACTTCAGGCTTTGCTTTAAAGTCAATATGGAGAATCAATAAGTCTCATATTACAGCTACTTCTCGCTCGCTTGCTTTTAATACAGAGTTTTGTGTGGAGTTTTGTTTATTCCTGACTGTTTTTACCACAAACAATAAAAGTGTGCAGGCTCTCTCAGTTTGTCATGATTCAAACATGAGACATCCGTTTTCATGGCTTCATTTCAGGTGTTTCCTTTCTTCAATCACTGTCTTTCATTTCATAGCTTCTTTACTGCCAGGGAGTCAATACATCTATTATGTATGCTTGCATCTGAATCACTGATTGCTTTACAATACAGTGGAGGCCTGAGACCCCGCTCCTCCACACAAACAAGCACACGCATACACACAAAAACAGATTCTGAATTCAGCTTCGTAAAGCAATAGCAACTTCAGTGCTTAGAGCCAGCAGAGCCTTAGCAGAGTTAAAGCTCCTCTGCCTGTTTGCGATGACAGTTCTGCCAGAAAAAAGGGGACATGACAGCCAGAACACAGACTTTATGAAGGCTATGGTAATTCCACTCCCACTTTACCCACAGCTGCTCCTGACGTTTAAGCTTTTGGCTCAGATGTCACACAACGGCATGTAACATTCAGCAGGTAGGTGTGAGATGAACAACAGCACCATCTAAAGGAAATCACGAGACAAAAGCAACAGCTATAGAGAAAAGAAAAGCAGCCAAACGTCCTCTGATTACACTGAAACTTGACTGTCTACAGAGCTTTGAATCTATATTAGTGCACTGCTAGAATACTTAAACATTCAAATCATTATTTTTTCTTTCAATATGTTTGTCCACTCTGTTAGAAAGGTCATTACAGATCAACTACTCTGGTAAAAAATGGACGATATTCTCAGGGGCTTTGGATAAGAATGACCTCTAACTAACACATTCAAAGGTGCTGTATGTAACTCTGGAGAGAGAAAGTTTATTGCTGAGTCTCAAGGTCATAGGTCATCAAATACCGATGCTTTGGGTTGGTGATTGGACTGAATCAGCAACCTGCAGCATTGGTATCTGACAACCTGGGAGTTATTGTTGGGGTCCTGTCACAAACACAACCACGCCACTTTCCATTTTCCTCAGAGCCTAGGAACGACCAGCAACACAGGACACAATGCATTTGGTTTTCTAGTTGCTTTGGTTGTCCGCCTTTTCCACTACTTGGGATAGTGACTGCGAAGGGCTTATACTGATTCTCTTTGGTAACTCAGTGTTTCCCCTAGGTTTACAGCTTTGGGGGGGCGGCATGTGCTATGGCCTATTCAAGTGCTGGAATTTGTTATTTACTTGACAACACCTGAAGGCAGCACAGGCTCCGCTCCAATTGAGTGTGTGTAACGCCGTGTTTGACTGTGCGTAACTTCAGTCTTTTGATGGTCATTTACACACTGTCCATAACAGTAACTATGTCAGGTAACAGGCTGCGTCAGGCTCGGACCGGGCTCGGTCAGGAAAATGCGGCCAAAGCTATGCGCTAGTGTGCTCACCTGTGTCTTTGTGCGCACGTGTCTTTGTGTGTGTAGACCTGTTCTATAGTCAAAAATTCACCAGAATGGAGGAATTTAAGTGTTTGATGCTGTCTATACCTCGCACTCTTCTCAAGACATATGTCGTTTGAGCTTTTGCAGCCGTAGCACCTGCATTTTGGAATGCTTGGCCTGGGATAGCTACCGATAGCTACCAGGAAAGACAGTGCTATCCTCATCCTGTTTCTGATGCACAATGATTCATGCACGTCCTTTGTGCTGTAAATTGAGCTTCCCATCGTACCCAGTGGCAGACAGAATTGCATAGTGGAAGCGAGGCTTATAGGGAATCAATCGAAATGACGATGGTGTCATTATTTTAAAGCCACTACAATGAGCAATCAACATTAACTTCAAAATGAAAAGTTAAAGCAAAAATCTTGTCTATTTCCACTTAAATGTTACGTGTCCTTGCTAATACCATTAACTTAAGATGATGAGTAAAGTCAATGCATGAAAAAAAAAAAAAAAACAGCAACTTGAACATTACAGTATTTTTTAAAGAAACTGACAACGTTGATATTCATTAATTTTTTACAAGGTTAGTGGTTTTAAATGGAAGAATGACATCAGTCTCCCCATTCCCTTCAAGATCTATTAAACAACGCACATCATAACTCTGATTTATTGTTTCAGCTGTATCCATATTTCATGATAAATCACTGTTTGAAGGTGTCTCCAGAGAGCCCTTGGTTAGGATGTCAGATGCTGTACGGACAGGAACTGTAATAGAAAGGATGCGATTTATGGATGCGCGCCCTGTAGACAAACAGCCCACGGGACTTCCATGGCACAACCTCGTGGCTGTGTATTATTTTGGAACAATACCTATGTGTGATGTTAGGAGAAAAAAAAATCAGCTGGATGTTTGTCCAAGGAGATGTCAATTGGTCAGAGGTGAGGAGAGGGCAAGCAGAGTGCGATTATTTACTCCTGGCTGTTTACCTGTGACAGAGTGATTCAAGCGGAGGGGTTAATAACTTGGCGTGACCTCAGATCAACACTGACAGACCACTCTCAGTCCCTCTTACTTCACTGCTCTACACTAAACTGTCTTCTCAAAAAGGTAAAAACAGTGATTGGATCATGACTTGGACATTCAACTGCTTCTTCACGTACATATGTTATTATTATATAACTGCTTACATAAAAATGAAAGCTATAATTTTCATTAATTCATGTTTTATGATCAAACTGTTTTTGCAGATGAAGATGGAAGCAGCATATGGATAATTTGAGGTACTGCAGACATTAAATATATCCTAAATTGAAAGGAGAGCAGTGGCTCTGACTCTACAGAAAGTTGTGTCTAGGTTAAACGATAGACACTTGTAATGTAAATTGCATTTAGAAACAAGAGCGTTGAGTACCAGCCCTTGTGTTGCAGAGAGAGCTTGGCAACTAAAGAGAGAATTTTATTATAGGCTTAAAGCCTTAGTACTTTTAGTTTGTTGTTGTTTTTAGAAACGTGGGACTCTCCTAGATAATGCACAGCCCTCGATATTATGACTACAGGTTTCAGCAATCATTCAATTATCTCAACTTTGTCTTTCACATACAGCAACAACAGGTTAAAAAGACAAAGAAAGTTAGAAGCTAAAGCCGAACTATAGGCTACAGATCACAGTGTAAAAGTGAACCACCACATCACTGCTGATCACCACACAAGACAATGAATATAAAGGGAAACTTTGCTGATATTGAACCAGCTGTGTGACATCACAGCGTGTACAGATGAATGGTGTTTTTTGCACACACTGTGATGACACAGAGCTGGTTGAAAATCAGCAAAGTTTCCCTGCTTCCCTTCACTGGTTCCTGTACAGCAGGGTCGGTCTTTGTTTCACTGTTATAATCATTAAAAAGCAAAAGCAGCATGTGTATACATTCAGTAGGCTATATCTTCAGTAGCTAGCTAGCTAACCCTACACTTTCCAGGGTTTGATTTTGGTTTTGGAACAGGGAAGAAACGTATATCTTTTTCCAACCTCTCCAGGTAACGAGTATCATTAATACACGACGTGCCCCAGGCACATTTAGCTCCAAATCCACAAAACCAGCCTGAAAATGAAGGAAATCTAAGATGATAACATCAGAGTCAATGAAGCACAGCTGTGTTGTTGTCTGACCCTGGTCTGAGTCGGCCTGATGCTATACTATGATTGGCCAGTCTGCTTCCAGGGGCAGGAGTTAGCCAAGGGTCAATTGAAAATGCTTTGGTGTTCCAGCTGGGAATAACAGACGGTGCAGTGGTTGCTGACATAATTCAAAACTGACCAAGAAATCAAAAGTAAACTGAGGATTTTAAATCAGTTTTCTCAAGAGCTCAATATTTTGCTTCCGCACATAACATAATTTAAAGCTCTGTGGATGAGATATTTCTTGGCGAAATGCACCTTGGAGGTCATGTTAACTAAAAGTTTCTATGTACACAGGCTTGTACCGTCGAGTTTTGATCAAAGAACCAGATTTTTTCTGATGCAGTTGTTTTACTGATGAGTCATAAAAGTAATTCAACTGCGAATCAAATAATACTATGAGAAAAATTTGGAAAGAATTACTCCCAGAGCCAGGGATGCCTGAGAACGCTCCACCCACAATGCACTTGCAATCTTAATTACTGGAAAACATCATCTGGTGTCTTGTTCCGGATGAGGTACAGGGTCAGAGACCCAATCAGAGTCTTAAGAAAATCTCCCTGTGGTCGCAAAACCAAGTGCTTCCAACACTTAGCAGAGTATATGAGTATGTGTCTGAAAAACCGAATGAAGGAATGTTTATTACAGGACTCGTCACTCAGCTGACAGCTCTGAAGTCATCAAGCAGGTAAATCCACTCATTAATGCAGATTTACTTCGAGGCCAGAGGTCACGGTGTGAATGACATTGTATTCTGGTAATCATCTTCCTGCTGATTGTATTGCAAGATACTGGCTGCATCTTAAAATGCTAGTGATGTCAAAACAACAAACAGTTCTGTTTTTCCCGTGTCATCACTCCATTAGAGCACTAATCCATTACATTATTTCGCCTTGTATGTCATATACACAGTGTGCCGCACACACACGAACACACCCACAGACACACACACCCACACACACACACACACACACACCCACACACACACACACACACACACACACACATACCAAGTGTGTCCAAATGTCTTACTTGCTGGAGGGGATTAAGTCTGACCTGCAGACAGATACTTATCCAGCTGTTTCTGTTTTTCTGTTCAGTACAAAAAAGGAACAAACTCACCCTCTTCCTGACACTCTTTTGGCCGCACTAATCTCCAACATAAGTTTCCGACCACACTCCATTGCAGTCATTTTACAATTATGCATGTACGTACTTTCATAAAACCTCCAGTATACATTTCAGTATATTTAAATCAATAAATATACCATCTTTCTTATTGTAATGAGAATTTCGTACTAAAGATTTAATTCAAAACAGTGTTGAGTTTAATCTTGAGCTCTTAATATCAACCACACAGTCTATTTTATCGCCGACGCTATCACCGTTTCCTTGTTCTCAGTTGGCAGAGTGATGTTAAGTGGCACAGCTGGGTGTATGTTTATGCAGACCTGATGGCGCAGAGCAATTTAGGAGTTTTTGTGTTTGTTTTGACATGCAATTGAACTTGCAAGTGCTTATCTACTATAAGACCACACACTGGTTCAAAAGCAGTTACACAACTGTAATGGCTTTAGTTCGTAGAAGCACACAAACACAGAGCCGATATAAGTAACCCCCTTTAATTCGTGGTGAGTTTGCCTCTCTTACTTTGATTGAATTCTTCAATTAGTACACATCAAAATACAATTTTATCTTGTGATTAGGGAAGTCTGTACTGGGCAGGATGGGTCATTGCCCCCAATAATATTATCCAGAAGTCTGGACTTGCGGGATGTGCTGCGTGTTTCTGAAGCATTGAATCATGCATGCCTCATCATTACATCACATTAGCTCTGCACTGAGTTGAGTAAAACACACTAATATGTTTTTTCTTTGCACTTTTAATGGTTTGATTTTCTTCTGTTATGGAGACTGCACGGGATGGATCTTTTTTTCTGAAAACACTCTCAAACATAAATTTGACATACAAGCACATTAGAGTGGCTGCATTTGGCTCGGGTGCTGAATCTTGCCCTGTGCCTTTCTGAACCTTCGGCGCTAAAGATTATTTTCCAAGAAAAGCCTGTTCGGTCTTCTTCCTTTAATGAGCCATTTTTGTCACGCTTCACGGTGACTGGCACAGCTGTAAAAAGGTCAGATATGAGCATATGTCACGTCACACAATGTTGCACATGTGTATGAACTGTACATGTGTATTGAAATGGCAGTTCAGTTCGGTATGTTTTTTTTTCCGTTTCCACTGTGAAAAGTTGTGGATGGTACCAATGGGACCGTTCCACACTGTCCCCATTTTTGGTCTCCCCTCTGTTGGGGTACCTAGCACACAGATCTGGTACTAAAAGGTGGAGCTGTGAACACTGCAGTCCGTTGATTGGTCAATAGAGGACGGTCGATCTGCTCAGGGCTGAGTTGTGGCTGGTTTTGAGGCTCATGTAACAACCTCATGTGCAACCTCATTCTGTGGACAATAAACAAGGTGCAGACTGATAAAGGAGGAAATGCAGTGAGTGCTGAACGTAGCAGTGAGTGACAACAACCCCGCCCATATGAAAGAGTACTGTTCCCAGTTGAAACACTATGGTCTAGGTGCCATATCTGAAGGGTTACTTTTGGTTCCAAAGGTACCATACTGAAAGTGTTTGGTGGAAACGGGGCTTTGGACACAATGTCATTATCCTTGCATACACGATCTAGCACTTCATACGTGCCTTTATAGTACAATGAAAGTTCGATTTAGCCAAGCTGGCTTGTACCTGGATGGCATTACCTGCTCTAATAATGTTTTACCTGTATTTTTCCGGTTGTTTTAAGATCTGTCAAGCCCTGCACTTGAGTGAAACCACTCGCCAGAATGCTTTGCCAATTTACCTCCTTTAAACTAGAGGCCAGAGTGCTTTGACCAAACAACTGAACTGGTAAGAATCACTGATCTTTTTTTGACATTATGAGGTAATTAAACACAATAGTGAGGAACATTCAGCCAACTGATACTGCAAGACTAAAAATTTTGGAGGGAGGTTAATTTTCCATTGTGTAAACCTATTGAGCAGTTGACAGACAGACAGCGCCTGTGAAAGCTTTATCTCCTGCCAGTTGATGTGAAAGAGCCCACAATTCTATTTGTTTACATGCATGCACCAGTAATCACAACATGACTGATTCGTTATTTTCCCTATCACTACTTTTGTCAACGTGGAACTTTAACAAACCTCGACGTCTCTGCTTGCTTCTTCCTTCTTGTTGACTTTTCAGAGTTTATAATGAGTGCTGAAATTTTCATAGATGCGCTGCAAACCGGAAATGAGACTTGTCGGTAAAAAACAAAGCATTGCCTAGCAAATTCCCTTGGCTGTACAAGCAGCCAGGAGGGGAGATGTTCACTTGTCATTTGTGTTGACTAATCTCTATGAGAGAAGCTCTCAATAACCAGCTGATTGGCAAAAAAAAAGCAAGGGAGCTAAAGATATCCAACTTTCCCCGCATTGTTTAGATGGTTATTTTTAAGCTGCTACATAGCATCACGCATCTCCATTAATAGATGAAAAAGTATTTTTCTGAATGCCCAGGGGAAGCCTCCACATCCTGCTGTAGCTAGTGTCATGCTTATTGATAGAATATTGTTTAACTGTGCGTGCTTTCCACAATTAAGAGTGTGAGACTTATTCATTCCACCCCACAGCGAATAAGCACAATTTTAATTTAAGAAATAACAACAATGCTTCACTTCACAATTGCTTGCATTTGATGCCTCATATTGCTAATGAAGCTAGCGCTGTAATTAATGAGATAAGCAAAAGAGACTTTTGATGAGGCTTGCATGTGTGACTGTGTCTGAGGGCCACGTGTGGGCACAGGCTATCTCTGAGAAGGCTACAGCCTTGAGGTGAGTAATAACCCACAGGGAGTTTCTATGAGAACGGCCCTCTTAAAGCCATTAATTAGATCTCTTCTCTCGCTGCACTAACCCCAAGGTAGGTCACGAGAATTGCAGCTTCTCCCTGACCCCTCTGTCTGTCCCTCTCCTGCTGCCCCTTGTTTCATGTCTTTGCTCCTCTCCCGCTCCCTCACTCACTCCTCGCTCTGCCTGTTTACCCGTGGCCCTTGTTTGGCTGAAGGCTCTTTGGGTTGCCCAAGACTCTGGTCTATTCTCAGTGACAAGTCCTACAGCGAAACAGAGCAGTGAGCTCCAGGCTCACGCATCAAATGGGGAAAACAATAAGAGCTGTTTAGGATAAAAATAATGCACTCAAGTCTGATGATGTCAACATCCTATGAATGACACTCAAGGCACAATTAGGAACATTCAAGACAGACTGGACAAATATACCAATGGGACAATAAACCCACAGTCTGAAATTGGCATAAGTATTATTATCATGGCAATAGCTGTCACATGCAAATGTTAAATAAGCTTGATGTGCTGTTAGAACAATGCACAGGGGTGGATAGAATAAAATATATTGCAAATAAACTACAATATTCCAACTATAAATGATGTGTGTGTGTGTGTGCGTGTGTGTGTGTGTGTGTGTGTGTGTGTTTGTGTGAAGCTGAGCAATTGAATTTCTAGTTTAACTGTGTTAGTAACTGCATCTGCAATGAATTATATTCATATGCAACTTTTATGCACCTTGTCAGACATAAAGTGCACATTGTATAAATCTACAACAAAAACCCTGCCAGTGTTTACGTAAAGTTTGTTCCTACAGTATCTGTTGATGGCAACTTGAAGTCTCAATGAAAGGTAAGTTGGAGCGTTGTTTTTGTACTGTATTTTCCAATGAAACAGAATATTTTAGTGGTGTGCAGTTACAAGAAGGATTTAAATTGCATCGTTCGCATTGGATTAGACCGCTAAAAACTGGGCGGGCTTAAAGTTTAGCCAGATATGGAACTACAATAATGTCCGCTGCTGAGCAGACTGTTGGCTCCACACACACCTCCCTTACACTTAAATCAGGAGGAGGTTTTTGCCCACTGATATCCAAACACATCTGTTCCTATCTCTCTTCAAATTGCTCTCTTATGCAGGATTTCTACTTCTTTGTCAAATTAACACTGTAATTCTACGCTGTATTCTGACGTGCACCTCCCCAGAAAAGAAACTCCACGTCGCAATGACGCAGACTTCCTGTCTATTTTTGTAAGCTGAAACCATTTCCCCTCAGTGGAAACAAAGCTTTTATTTACTTCAATTTCACTGATAAGAAACAATTAATTGCAAAGACAATAAAGCCTCCATAAAATAGCATTTCAGTCTTCTGTGTGATTTATCCTGGCTTCATATAAGCAGAGGAAATCTGAAGTCATTGCTAGGCTAATTTATACAATGTAAAATGCCATAGGTATGTGCTAGTAACGTTAGCATGTTGTATTTGTTTGGAAAATGTGTTTAGTATAAGACAGGTGTTTTGGTGGTGAACCTTGTGAGTTGTAATGGAACCTAATTTTGTAACGTTACCTTTGTTAAATGTTGCTGTTGTCCCTGGCTTCATATGAGCATAAGAAAAGTCCACTAGCCACTCGGCTAATTTCTACAATGTAAAATGCCATAGGATTGTGCTAAAAACATTAGCATGTTGTATTTGTGGGGAAAATGTGTCCAGCAAAGACAACTGTGAGTTATTGTGAAGCTGATTTGTGTACTTGTGTTTGCCATGGTCACATTTAAACCATGATTAAATGTGTGTTTGGGATGTGTTTTGAGTAAACTAAACTTTACAGCACTTCACAAAAACTCCACCATCAACAAGAATAAATCCTACTTTAGCTACGACCATCCAAAAATAGCAGTGCAGCTTTATATGACTAGTGTGGCTACCTAGTTACCCAACAACTCATTCCCTATTAGAAATGTCCCTGAGTGCACGATGAGTCATCAGAAACCATTTTATGGGCTTTTTCAGAAAGAAAAAATATAAGAATGTTGATGTTTTTCTGTTTGTTAATTTTAGCTATGCTCATCGGCTAACAAAACCCAATTTGTAAAAGCAATTTTAATAATGGTTAGATAAAAAAAATACTATACAGTCAGCTTGATACAGATATGCAAACCACGGCCATCAGTGTTGAGTCTGTACACTCATCCAACACCTTTAAATCTGACACACCGTTTCATTTTGCTGTACTATGTGACTGCCGCACTGCTTCCTGAATAACAAATGACAAACCCAGAACCAGTGCTAACCACTGAGTGCTCACCATTGAGCCACCATGGCTCCCTTGTAATATGCAAGCGTATCTGAAATGCAGATTAATTTTACATATGCCATGTCAATGTGAAACTGGGAGAGAAATAAAAACCATGCAAACAAAAACATCATCTTTGGTGAGCTATCCTTTATATTTCACTAATCTGTTTTTCAAGGTAAAAAGGTTCATATGTAAAATACAGCACTATCATATGTAAATACACACAAAGCAAACTTGTCCCCTTACAGGGTTCACTTAATCCTATCTACTCCATATGCACTGTAACTCCGGAGCTGCATGCCTACAGGGCAGAATAATTTATGTCCCACTGTATCTGCCTTAGCGGTGGCATGTTGGTATCACTGCATGGGTACAGAAAGAGAGAGAAGAGAGAAAAAAAAGCATGATAACAGCATTAAGTGAGGAAACTGGATTTATGTGCAATGTAAACCAAGAGAGCTCTTTTTGGATTTTTGTAATTATTGTAATGTAAGTGTGACTCCTCTGTAGGTGTATCCTGAATAAAATGCGCTGATAATTTGCCCTCCATTTGCAAGGCTCACATTAAACTGTTAACTAAGGCTTGTGAACAAGCTCCGCAAAAGGTTGGAGGCATTTAGTCTACTGTGTCTCATATTTTGTTGAAAGATAAGCACCGTACGCTGGCTGAAAACATCCTGTGCAGTAAGCTTAATTTAAATTCTTGAGCTTGAACTTTCAAAGATGATATCAAACACTACACTGACGATACATATGCATAGAAACGCCTGTTGTCCAGGGTCCTGCTCATTTTTCAGACTTAATTTGAATGTTTTTTCCACTTTTCCATATTTCACCAGCAAAATGACCATTTGTGTATCAATTACTCATGAATTCTTGAAGAAAACTTGCTTGCATGTCTCCATGGCGAACAGAGATTCCAAAAAAGGCAAATATGAATTAAAGTAATCAGGGTCTGGGATTAACAGCAGCAAAACTATGTCAAAACATCCATTTGTAAACTCTCACACAACTCATTTATCCAGTTGCATGCTCAGTGCTTTTGGATTTGATAATGCCAGACAAAGATCATTTGTTTGATCAGAGCATTGCATAATTAAAATTGCTGCTTTTAATGTGCAGATCTCTTGTCTGATTGTTGCCTTAGGGTGCTTTCACACCTACCCTGTTTGGTTCGGTTCAATGGAACTCAAGTTCGCTTGCCCTCTAAGTGCAGTTCATTTGGGCAGGTGTGAACACAGCAACCGGACCAAGACCTTCTTGAAGAGGTGGTCTCAGTCCGGTTACAAAAGAACTCTGGTGCGGTTTGTTTGTGGTGAAAACATGTTCCTACCTCAATCTGAACCATCTGCAGTCACATGACACATTGTTTGGGTTAAACATGAGCATGTTACAGTCCTGGAGGATTATTAATGTGCACCTCCTCCTGTACTGCCTTAATATGCACATTCAGCACATCCAGTGCATCAAAACATTGTTTTCTAGTTGGAGCCGCGCCTCGTTTTCAAACTGTATGGTTTGACTAAAATGAACAATGACAGCAATATAGTCCACGATGAGCAGCGCTAAAATCAACCTGCATAGTTGTCCCTCCAATGTGACATTAGAAAGTGTCACATTTATCTTGCAAGTGTACTCTTCTTCAACGTTTTGTTTACTTCCTGACCAATCTGACCAATCACGCGCAGCTTTCTTGCACAAGGCATTTGACCTGGTAAATGATCTTGTAAATGCTGCCGTGAGAACATGAACCAGTTCTAGGCAATTACGCAGCTTTATTACAATATTAGTCCTTGATGCGACTAAGGCAAGACAACTCTAGGTCTGAAAGCACCCTTAGATTGATTTTTTTGTCCAGTACCTGTAAAAGGTTTCTAGATGTATGTACCCTCCACCCTGCTTGTTCACCCTAAGATGTTACAATTTAAAACACATCAGTACAAACAGCTTAAACACACACAAGTAGCGTGCCTGCACAAACACATATGTTTAAGCTCTGCTTGAGCATAGGCTGCACTAGTCATAGGATAAATAAGAGCTGGATTATACTGCACCAGTTGTGTAACAGTTTATGAACGGCTGCCTTAATATAGTTTTGCTGCTGTTAAAAGCAGACCCTGACACTCACTTCATGAAGCATGTTTGCCTTTTTTGGGTTCTCCTTATACACAAATGATCATTTTGTGGGTGAAGTATTCCTTTAAGTGCTATTCCATTCATCACTCAAGTTGGATGTTGCAGTCATTATTGTCTAGAAGGCACCTACACAACAGTGTTTTCATTTACAAGGCTTTTCTCTCCAAGCTGCCAAGATATTTATCATCCTTAGTTGAATTCAGCGCCATAAAAATGACACCACATCACAGCGTAGGCTTACTTTAATAGGTCCTTGTTCCATCCTTGAATTGAAAAGAGTGGTCACACATACTGTGTACCTTCCAACTGAAATAAATGGCACTGCAATTTAAAGTTTTAGACACATTCTTCTGAGAGACTTCATTGTTTCTCATGTTTTTTTTTAATACACTGTAATTATTGTGTGTGTGGCTACTGTTTTTTTGTGACTGCACTGTCTCAGTTGTGATCTTGTATATATTGTAAGTAATTTGTTCTCAGGTCTCTCTTGCAAGAGATATCTTGATCTCACTGAGACTTGCTGAAAGAAAAGAGCTTGACAAAGCA